>NC_041381.1:428112320-428132615 GCF_002162155.2 Triticum dicoccoides
AATAAAGATGACCCTTGGGTTAATTACTCCCAAGGGAAATATAGGTGGTGGTGAGGCAAATGGTAAAACCAACGTTGGGCCTTGCTGGAGGAGTTTTATTCAAAGAGAACTGTCAAGGGGTCCCATAAATCACCCGACCACGTAAGGAACGCAAAATCCGGGAACATAACACCGGTATGACGGAAACTAGGGCGGCAAGAGTGGAACAAAACACCAGGCATAAGGCCGAGCCTTCCACCCTTTACCAAGTATATAGATGCATTAATAAAATAAGAGATATTGTGATATCCCAACAAAATCCTGTCCACCATGGAGCAATCTTCAACTTCACCTGCAACTAGCAACGCTATAAGAGGGGCTAAGCAAAGCGGTAGCATAGCCAATCAATGGTTTGCATAGGAAAGGTGTCAAAGGTTAGAGGTTCATGGCAATTTTGGAAGGCTTGAGGAACAAGTGATAGGTAGCGCAGCATAGCGATAGAACGAATCAACTAGCATAGCAATGATAGTATTGAGATCCAGGGTAGCGGTCATCTTGCCTGAAATCCCGCTAGGAAGAAGAACGAGTCCATGAAGAAGATGAACGGGCGTAGTCAAACAAATCCTCACAATCGCAACGTTACCGGAACTATCAAGAAGAAGCAATACCGGAAAGAAGCAAACAACATGGTAAACACACAAGCATAATCATGGCATTATGCACAAACAAATATGATGCATGACCGGTTTAATGAGGCATGGCATGGCAATGTGCACAAACAACACTACAAGTTAAGTGGAGCTCAATATGCAACGAGTTGCATATTGACGAAACACCACATGACTTATTTAGTTCTCTCTTGGCTATGTACCCAACAATATTAAATGTTGTTAAACATGGCAAGAGGTAAAGCATAATTAAACTACCTATCTAGGCAAATTTAAATGAGGCCGGAAGTAACAAACAACAATTCCGAAAATCCCCGTATGCATATTATGGATTTGGTACTGTTCTGCCCTAAACACAATTTTAATGTTGTTAAACAACAAAACAAAGTGCACCATGTTAAACTAGGCATTTTTCCACCCCATTTACATATAAAGTTTATTTAAAACCGAGCTACGGTTATTTAGTTATGAAATAAAACATTTTAACATGGCACATTAGCAAATTAATGCAAACATCAATTTAAACATTTTAAACATGGATGAAAATGGTATATTATTAATCTACACAATTTTCTGAGCATTTTACATATATAAATTATTTACAAAAGGTGCATGGTTTGTGAGATATTAAATGCATGAATATTGAGGGGTTTTCTGCAAATTCGTTAATTCACTGGATAAATAGGAAAATCACAGCACAGAAAAAAAATACACATGGGCTGAATCTGACTGGCCCGATAGCAGCATGGGTGCTGGAGGCTCACCATGGGCCATGGCCCGGTTCGAAGCAAAGGCTGGAGGAGGCCGAAAGGGAGGGCGCTGGGACTGCTCGTGGCTTGCGGCTGGGCCTGGCGCTGGCTGCGGCTACGGGCCTGGGCTTGCGGTCAACGCGCGATGCGGGCGAGCGGGCGCCTCATCCTGGACGCAGAGGACACAGGCGGCGGCAGCGGCTCGAACCGGCTGGAGCTCGTCGGAGCCGGTGAGGAGGAGGCCGGGGCGCGAGGGGGGTGGCCGGAATGGGGAGATCCGGGGTCGGGGATCCCGGATCTGGCGAAGATCGGGGCGAGGAGGTCAGCGACGAACTCGGCGACGGCGACGGCGACAGCAAGCAGCGGCTGTGGTTATGCGAGGAGAAGAGAGAGCTGAGGTAGGGAGAAAGAGAGGAAGGAGGGAGGCGCAGGGCGCGAGGGCGAGGTCCGGCCTGGAAGGTTGCTGGCGGCGCACTGCTCCGGTGACGGGGAAGCAAGCAGGGCGGCAGAGACGCTCGGGCGGAGGCTCAGCCTCGGACGCAGGAGGCGAGCGCTGCGGGGCGGCGGCGCGGAGCGAGCCTCGGCCCAGATCGGGGCCAAGGCGGGACTCCGCTAGGCTTCGGGCGGCCTGGCGCGGTGGAGGTGCGGGGACGACGTGGGGAGGACAGGTGGCAGCGGGGCATTGGCTGCAGGAGTGCTGGGGGCTGATGTGGCACGCGTGGATTGGTCCGGGGCGCGCCGGCGGCGGCGCCAAGTGGCGGAGGTGGAGTGGGGCGGTGCTGAATCCGAGGAGGAGGGAGGTTGGCTGCGGTGGGGAGGCGGCTAGGGGTAGGTGAAGGCTAGGCATGCCCAAATTAGGAAGGAGGGGTGATTATATAGGGTAGGGGGGCTAGGGTTTAGTCTCTAGGGGGTTTTGGAGCGTTTCGGGGCCTCAGATCGACATCGGACGGCTCCGGATCGAGGGGAAGGTTAGGTGGGCTGTGTGAGAGAGAGGCTTGGGCTGATAGGAGAGAGAGGAGAAATGCAGCCCGACACGATTTCGGAGACCGAAAAGTCCGATGAATAAACCGACTATATTGCGGTTGTAGGTTTAAGGTTGGGCTATCAAATGGACTCCGAATGCGATGAAACTTGGCAGGCGGCCTGTCTACACTATAATAAGACCGCACGACAAGTTGCAACCCATTCCGAGAACATTTTTATGCCACTTATAAAATAATATTTCGGAGGTGTTGCGGGCGCGTGCGATTGTGTCTGGGCTCGGAACGGACAACGGAGAGAACAGGCGGAACCAGAACGGATGCAAGTTTTATGAAAACGATGCCGATGCAATGCGCATGATGCTATGAGATGAGATGCACAACAAGAACAAAAGCAAAACAACAGACAAAACCCAACCACGGAGGACATATCATATAGCATCTCCGGAAAAGGCAAGAGTTGGAGTTACGAATATGGAAAGTTGCATCCGGGGCGTTACAACACTCCACCACTACGAGAGGATCTCATCCCGAGATCTAGGATGGCACCGGAGGGAAAAGGAAGAGGAAGATAAACGGTAAAACTAAGTTGCTTCTTCGACCAAAGAGTGAAACCAAAGAACCTTGAGAGGTTGAGCAATTAGAGATGAACGAGATTGCAAACAATCCGTTAGAAAAGAGGAACAAGGAACATTACGATAACTTGAAGGTTGCAAAGACATGAATCAAGAGTTTAATGGACAAGATAGAATTGAAACCACTCTGGCTGAAACGAGATAAGAATTAATAAGAATGATATAATTTGGGCAGCACTTCGGTTGAACATGGAAGGAATAGAGCATTAACTTGAGAAGATGGGAAGATACTTGATGAAATCAACAACACACTGCCTCCGGAACTATTGAAAGAATGGCACAATGGGTAAGAAGGATTTCACACAGCATTTAGGTTGAAAAGAGAAGCAAAACTTGATAAGATGAAAGAGCTTGAATGAGAACACAACACTCTAGTTAAATGGATAAGCACGAAAAGAACATGATCTTGACAAAACAAGATGATGAGTGAAGAGAACAACAACACAATGCCTTCGGAAGAAAGAATAGAAGATAGATCACTGGAATAAAAGAATGGAGAAGAAAATGCCAACTTCTGCCACAACTGAGCTTGGAAAGCACCCTTCCAAGAAGGTTATAACGGAGTTGTTGGGAAACCAACAATTAGAAGGACAAGCTTGTAGTGGGCTTATGAAAAACATCTCAAGGCTATGAGGTGACATCCTGCCACTAACGAAAAACAATTGCTTGTTTGAGATCAAAGAAGAGATGGAAACTTCTTTCGCTGAGAGGATAGGAGAAAACTCGGATCATTGATAAGCACCACAAATAGCAACATTCCTTAGGGAAGGCTTTAGGTGAAATCTATACCAAGATAACTCCAAAGAAGAGATTGATGGATTTAAAATACCTCATTCTTGACAACATATGAATCATGAAACATGAAGGAAAACTGTCAAGAATGATATAACACCATCTCAAAAGATAAGGTAGAAAGGATTGCACTTCAGAATGCAAGATGAAGAATGCTTGAATGCCTCAAAACAAAACATGTGTTGAGCACCATGTTTATTTTTTTGAGTAAAGCTTGACGGATCATAACTTCAAGAGAAATCTTGAAGAACAATTGAAGAATGAAAAGAATCCTTGACGAATCACCATGTTGAGTCTTCGTGAGAACTCCGGTAATAAAATCAAAGGATGATAATAAGGAAAGAGAAGTTGAGAACACAAGGTGAAGCCTTGCGATGATTTAGATGGAGCTTCACGACGAGATAATGCGGAAGACTTGGAACTCCGGAAAAGAATAGATGACACACTAGAACCAAGAATTACTTCATCATGAACAATCTCCGGAAGAAAAGAATTGAATCACCTCGAGGAAATAAAAATAAGATTTATTGTATGCTTATCCTTCATCAAATTAAATTGATGAGAAGCAATGGATTTGGCATACTACTTATTCCCATTGAAAAAGGATTAAGGGGGGTATAGCGTGAACTTGAGAAGGTATTGATGGAACCACCGGTAGGATTGAAACAACGATTAAATTAATATGAGAACAAAGGAAGATGAATCTTGAACAAACCGCCGTAAGAATTGAAAATGAAAGTAGCAAAGGCACAATTCACCGAGAAGAATTTGAAAATGAATGATGATACTTGAGGGGATTCAGATAAATGAGAACGAAGAGAACATGAACTGATTAGAGGATATTTGAACGATGCACCGGTAAGATTTGGAGAAAGATAGCTACACGCTGAGAATGAAGAATTATGACATGATGGCCTTTGGAGGAAAGAAATGGAAACAACTCATGAAATGCTCCAGATGGGTGAAAAGAATTCTCACAATCAAAACAATTATGAGAGGTTGGCAATAACGCTAGAACCATGAATCTTGAAGAGAATGGAGCAAGATTTAAGAGAAACTCTTCTTCGATCTTCAAATGTTGAGAATGATGATGAGAACCACCATGAATTGTTGAGATAGTCCGGGAGAATGAAAAACGAAGGGGGTTGAGACAACGATGAAAAGAATTTGAAAGATCTTGGAGAAAGACATATGAGTGATGATAATTCATTCTTACGTCAAACTTCGAAAGGAATTTGGGAATTGCTCCGGGAAAATTAGAAGAGTCAGGTAAGATCCTGGGAAAAGACCTATGGGTTAGGGCCCACTCAAAAGATACACTGTTGAACGATTGATTGAAAGGGGGGATTGCACCGATTGAATTAAATGGCTCAAAAGAGATAACAACCTCGAGATATCTAAAACAGATTAGGAATGATAACACGAATCTTCCGAGATATCTTCAGCACACCGGAACAAATGGAAAGCGAGAGATGAGTGATTGAGAGGTGCACCGGCATGAGAAAGCATTTGGCACGAGGAAAGGAATATGATCAACACTGAAAGCTTGAATTGGATCCACCGGAGAAGAAACAACAATGAAGGATGAGAACTTGAAACTGTTGAGCATCTTCATGGAAAATCACCGGATAAGAACATTGAAAGAAAAGAATGAAGGGACTTCCCACAAATAAAATGATACATGATTAAGAAATCTGAGTCCTTGAAGAAAAGGGTGGGGGGGGGGGCGGAAAAAAAACAAAGACAACTTGGGATGAACGAAACAAACACCGTTGAGAAAACTTAGAATTGATCTTGCGGATGGGGAGAATGATGGGATCACCTCGAAGAGAAACGCACCGGTTGGAGAAGAATTAACATGATGACCTCGATGATCAAGAGGGATTAGTACTCACATAGCAATATGAGAACACCGTTTAGGAAAGGTATGGATTCAACATTTGACTTCGAAGCAACTCGAATACCACAGATAAAACAAAACAAAGGATTTGGCTTGCAGAATAAGCCGGAACAAACATATGATAGAGATTTACCCAATCCCATATCATGCATCTGTCGAAAAGATATTCTAGGAGCTACTTGAATTCCCACCTATAAAACTCCCGAAACTTTCTGGTTATGCAATCAGGTGTTGGGGATACAGGGGAAGCAATATATCTCACCCAAACTAACAATACCTACATCCAGCTGTATCCATCCATCAACACATAACCAAGAAACCTTCGGAAATCGTGTACCTCAACCTTCGAAAAGCATCCGTTATACGAGTTATGGCAATACTCCCGAACTCCCCAGTACTGGGTGACGTCGAGGTTATCTCACCAACAACTGCATAAAAGAGATTTTCGATGTCGGCAAAACTCAGGTATTCCAGAACTGCAACGATAAAATTGTGACGACAACACCTCGGAGCTCAACTCCCCGGGTCAAAGCCACATAATAGACAGGAGGCACCAAGAACAATGTTCTCGTCACAAAACCATCAGAACAATTCCAAGATACCCGCGTGATCCTAAATTTTTTTTAGTGAAATTTGAGGAGAGGAAAGACAAAACATCTATGTTAGGACACCTCACCAGAGCGACGAAGGGGACTGAGGAGTAAAAAGAATTCCTACTCTCTGATATATATATTTCCTAAGACTCAAAATAGTTTTCTTCTAGACTCAACAACGGCCAACAATCAAGGGGGCTCCTATGGTCGGTCGAGGCTCTGATACCAACTTGTCACGCCCAATATGCGACCCTATCCAAAAGGAACTCGAAGGTCCCACCAAGCATAGACCCGCATATTGAAACTCTTTTGCAAGGTGGATATCATTACATCAACATTACATAATAGATGGGGATACATACATAAGGCATACAATGCCACACGAATACAACATCACAAGACATAAGATCAACATCCGACTACGGATGAAACACAAACAGAAGCTCAAACGACATCCACCCTGCTAGCCCAGGCTGCCGACCTGGAACCTATCCCCTGATCGAAGAAGAAGCAGAAGAAGAACTCAACGCAAGCAAGCATCGCTCTCGCGTCATGATCATCGCATAAACCTGTACCTGCAAATGTTGTTGTAGTAATCTGTGAGCTACGAGCACTCAGCAATCCCATTACCATGGGTATCAAGACTAGCAAAGCTTAATAGGAAAGGAAGGGGTAAAGTGGTGAGGCTGCAGCAGCGACTAAGCATATATGGCATACGCAAATAAGAGCTAGAAGAGAGCAAGCGGAATGGTCGTGAAGCTAGCAATGATCAAGAAGAGATCCTAAACTCCTACTTACGTCAAACATAACCCAAAACCGTGTTCACTTCCTGAACTCCTCCGAGAAGAGACCATCACGGCTACACACGCGGTTGATGCGTTTTAAATCAGATCTGGTGTCAAGTTATCTACAACCGGATATTAACAAATTCCCATCTGCCTATAACCGCAGGCACGACTTTCGAAAGATTATACCCTGCAGGGGTGTCCCAACTTAGCCCATGACAAGCTCTCGCGATCAACGAAGGAATAGACCTTCTCCCAGGAAGACCCGATCAGACTCGGAATCCCGGTTTACAAGACATTTCGACAATGGTAAAACAAGACCAGCAAAGCCGCCCGATGCGCCGATAATCCCGATAGGAGCTGCGCATATCTCGTTCTCAGGGCAACACCGGATAGGTCAGCCTACGAGTAAAACCAGCCCTCGAGTTGCCCCGAGGTGGCCCCGCAGTCTGCCCGGTTCGGACCAACACTTAGACAAGCACTGGCCCCGGGGGGGGGGGCTAAAATAAAGATGACCCTTGGGTTAATTACTCCTAAGGGAAATATAGGTGGTGGTGAGGCAAATGGTAAAACCAACGTTGGGCCTTGCTGGAGGAGTTTTATTCAAAGCGAACTGTCAAGGGGGTCCCATAAATCACCCGACCGCGTAAGGAACACAAAATCCGGGAACATAACACCGGTATGATGGAAACTAGGGCGGCAAGAGTGGAACAAAACACCAGGCATAAGGCCGAGCCTTCCACCCTTTAGCAAGTATATAGATGCATTAATAAAATAAGAGATATTGTGATATCCCAACAAAATCCTGTCCACCATGGAGCAATCTTCAACTTCACCTCCAACTAGCAATGCTATAAGAGGGGCTGAGCAAAGCAGTAGCATAGCCAATCAATGGTTTGCATAGGAAAGGTGTCAAAGGTTAGAGGTTCATGGCAATTTTGGAAGGCTTGAAGAACAAGTGATAGGTAGCACAACATAGCGATAGAACGAATCAACTAGCATAGCAATGATAGTATTGAGATCCAGGGTAGCGGTCATCTTGCCTGAAATCCCGCTAGGAAGAAGAACGAGTCCATGAAGAAGATGAACGGGCATAGTCGAACAAATCCTCACAATCGCAACGTTACCGGAATTATCAAGAAGAAGCAATACCGGAAAGAAGCAAACAACATGGTAAACACACAAGCATAATCATGGCATGATGCACAAACAAATATGATGCATGACCGGTTTTGTGAGGCATGGCATGGCAATATGCGCAAACAACACTAATAGTTAAGTGGATCTCAATATGCAACGAGTTGCATATTGACGAAATACCACATGACTTATTTAGTTCTCTCTCGGCTATGTAACCAACAATATTAAATGTTGTTAAACATGGCAAGAGGTAAAGCATAATGAAACTACCTATCTAGGCAAATTTAAATGAGGCCGGAAGTAACAAACAACAATTTCGAAAATCCCCATATGCATATTATGGATTTGGTACTGTTCTGCCCTAAACACAATTTTAATGTTGTTAAACAGCAAAACAAAGTGCACCATGTTAAACTAGGCATTTTTCCACCCCATTTACATATAAAGTTTATTTAAAACCGAGCTACGGTTATTTAGTTATGAAATAAAACATTTTAACATGGCATATTAGCAAATTAATGCCAACATCAATTTAAACATTTTAAACATGGATGAAAATTGCATATTATTAATCTACACAATTTTTTGAGCATTTTACATATATAAATTATTTACAAAAGATGCATGGTTTGTGAGATATTAAATGCATGAATATTGAGGGGTTTTCTGCAAATTCGTTAATTCACTGGATAAATAGGAAAATTGCAGCACAGAAAAAAAATACACATGGGCTGAATCTGACTGGCCCGATAGCAGCATGGGTGCTGGAGGCTCACCATGGGCCATGGCCCGGTTCGAAGCAAAGGCTGGAGGAGGCCGGAAGGGGGGGGGGGCGCTGGGCCTGGTCCTGGCTTGCGGTTGGGCCTGGCGCTGGCTGCGGCTGCGGGCCTGGGCTTGCGGTCAACGCGCGATGCGGGCGAGCGGGCGCCTCGTCCTGGACGCAGAGGACACAGGCGGCGGCAGCAGCTCAAACCGGCTGGATCTCGTCGGAGCCGGTGAGGAGGAGGCCGGGGCGTGAGGGGGGTGGCCGGAATGGGGAGATCCGGGATTGGGGATCCCGGATCCGGCAAAGATCGGGGCGAGGAGGTCGGCGACGAACTAGGCGACGGCGACGGCGACAGCAAGCAGCGGCTGCGGTTCTGCAAGGAGAAGAGAGAGCGTGAGGTAGGGAGAAAGAGAGGAAGGAGGGAGGAGCAGGGCGCGAGGGCGAGGTCCGGCCTGGAAGGTTGCTGGCGGAGCACTGCTCCGGCGACGGGGAAGCGCGCAGGGCGGCGGAGACGCTCGGGCGGAGGCTCGGCCTCGGACGCAGGAGGCGAGCGCTGCGGGGCGGCGGCGCGGAGCGAGCCTCGGCCCAGATCGGGGCTCGGGCGGGCCTCCGCTGGGCTTCGGGCGGCCTGGCGCGGTGGAGGCGCGGGGACGACATGGGGAGGACAGGTGGCAGCGGGGCATTGGCTACAGGAGCGCTGGGGGCTGATGTGGCGCGCGTGGATTGGTCCGGGGCGCGCCGGCGGCGGCGCCAAGTGGCGGAGGTGGAGTGGGGCGGCGCTGAATCCGAGGAGGAGGGAGGTTGGCTGTGGTGGGGAGGCGGCTAGGGGTTGGTGAAGGCTAGGGATGCCCAAATTAGGAAGGAGGGGTGATTATATAGGGTAGGGGGGCTACGGTTTAGTCTCTAGGGGGTTTTGGAGCGTTTCGGGGCCTCAGATCGACATCGGACGGCTCCAGATCGAGGGGAAGGTTAGGTGGGCTGTGTGAGAGAGAGGCTTGGGCTGATAGGAGAGAGAGGAGAAATGCAGCCCAGCACGATTTCGGAGACCGAAACGTCCGACAAATAAACCGACTATATTGCGGTTGTAGGTTTAACGGTTGGGCTATCAAATGGACTCCGAATGCGACAAAACTTGGCAGGCGGCCTGTCTACACTATAATAAGACCGCACGACAAGTTGCAACCCATTTCGGGAACATTTTTATGCCACTTATAAAATAATATTTCGGAGGTGTCGCGGGCGCGTGCGAGTGTGTCTGGGCTCGGAACGGACAACGGAGAGAACCGGCGGAACCAGAACGGATGCAAGTTTTATGAAAACGATGCCGATGCAATGCGCATGATGCTATGAGATGAGATGCATAACAAGAACAAAAGAAAAATAACAGACAAAACCCAACCACGGAGGACATATTATATAGCATCTCCGGAAAAGTCAAGAGTTGGAGTTACGAATATGGAAAGTTGCATCCGTGGCGTTACAGGCCGGCCGGCCTCACCCTCCATCCTTTATATACGAGGGCAGGGGGCACCCTAGAACACACAAGTTTCTCTTAACCATGTGCGGTTCCCCCTCCATAGTTACACACCTCGATCATACCATCCTAGTGCTTAGGGGAAGCCCTGCGTCGCTAGCATCATCATCACCATTGCTACGCCATTGTGCTGACGGAACTCACCCTCATCCTCAATTGGATAAAGAGCACAAGGGATGTCATCGAGCTGAACGTGTGCTGAATGCAGAGGTGCCGGTACTTGGAAAGGTTGGATCGCGAAGAAGTTCGACTACATCAACCGCGTTATTGAAACGCTTCCGTTTTCGGTCTACGAGGGTACATGGACACACTCTTCCCTCTCGTTGCTATGCATCTCCTAGATAGATCTTGCGTGATCGTAGGATTTTTTTTTGAAATTACCGTGTTCCCCAATAGTGGCATCAGAGCCAGGTCTATGCTTAGATGATATATGCACGAGTAAAACACAAGAAGTTGTGGGTGATAATAGCCATACTACTTACGACCAACTTCTTACTTTGATTCGGCGGCATTGTTGGATGAAGCGGGCCAAACCGACATTACATGACCGCATTCATGAGACTGGTTCTACCGACGTGCTTTTACACATAGGTGGCCGGCGGGTGTCTGTTTCTCCAACTTTAGTTGAATCGAGTTTGACTATGGCCGGTCCTTGTTGAAGGTTAAACCATCACACTTGATAAAAAAATCATTGTGGTTTTGATGCGTAGGTAAGAACGGTTCTTGCTAGAAGCCTGTAGCAGCCACGTAAAACTTGCAACAACAAAGTAGAGGATGTCTAACTTGTTTTTGCAAGGCTTGTTGTGATGTGATATGGTCAAGACATGATGTGATATAAATAGTTGTATGAGATGATCATGTTTTGTAACAAAGTTATCGGCAACTGGCAGGAGCCATATTATTGTCGCTTTATTGTATGCAATGCAATCGCCATGTAATTGTTTTACTTTATCACTAAGCGGTAACGATAGTCAAGCACTAGTTGGCGAGACGACAATGATGCTACGATAGAGATCAAGGTGTCCCGTCGGTGACGATGGAGATCATGACGATGCTTCAATGATGGAGATCATGAGCACAAGATGATGATGGCCATATCATGTCACATATTTTGATTGCATATGATGTTTATCTTTTATGCATCTTATTTTGCTTAGTACGATGGTAGCATTGTAAGATGATCCCTTACTAAATTTCAAGGTATAAGTGTTCTCCCTGAGTATGCACCATTGCTACAGTTCGTCGTGCCGAGACACCACGTGATGATCGGGTGTGATAAGCTCTACGTTCACATACAACGGGTGTAAGCCAGACGCAGAATACTCGGGTTAAACTTGATGAGCCTAGCATATGCAGATATGGCCTCGGAACATTGAGACCGAAAGGTCGAACGTGAATCATATAGTGGATATGATCAACATAGTGATGTTCACCATTGAAAGCTACTCCATCTCACGTGATGATCAGACATGGTTTAGTTGATTTGGATCACGTGATCATTTAGATGACTAGAGGGATGTCTATCTAAGTGGGAGTTCTTAAGTAATATGATTAATTGAACTTTAATTTATCATGAACTTAGTCCTGGTAGTTATTTTGCATGTCTATGTTATTGTAGATCAATGGCCCGTGCTACCGTTCCTTTGAATTTTAATGCATTCCTAGAGAAAGCTAAGTTGAAAGATGACGACAGCAATTACACGGACTGGGTCCGTAACTTGAGGATTATCCTCATTGGTGCACAGAAGAATTACGTCCTGGAAGCACCGCTAGGTGTACCACCCGCGCCAGCAACTGTAGACATTGTGAATGCTTGGCAGACGTGTGTTGATGACTACTCGATAGTTCAATGTGCCATGCTTTATGGCTTAGAATCGGGGCTTCAAAGACGTTTTGAACGTCATGGAGCATATTAGATGTTCCAAGAGTTGAAGTTAGTATTTCAAGCAAATGCCCGAGTTGAGAGATATGAAGTCTCCAACAAGTTCTACAGCTACAAAATGGAGGAGAATAGTTCTATCAGTGAACACATACTCATAATATCTGGGTACTATAACCACTTGACTCAGCTGGGAGTTAATCTTCCTGATGATAGTATCATTGATAGAGTTCTTCAATCACTGCTACCAAGCTATAAAGGCTTCGTGATGAACTATAATATGCAAGGGATGAACAAAACTATTCCCGAGCTCTTCGCAATGCTAAAGGCTGCGGAGGTAGAAATCAAAAAGGAGCATCAAGTGTTGATGGTAAAAAAGACCACTAGTTTCAAGAAAAAGGGCAAAGGGAAGAAGGGGAACTTCAAGATGAACGACAAGAAAGGTGCTGCTCAGGGGAAGAAACCCAAGTCTAGACCTAAGCCTGAAACAGGGTGCTTCTACTGCAAAGGGACTGGTCACAGGAAGCGGAACCGCTCCAAGTATTTGGCGGATAAGAAGGATGACAAAGTGAAAGGTATATTTGATATACATGTTATTGATGTGTACCATACTAATGCTCGTAGTAGCGCCTGCGTATTAGATACTGGTTCTGTTGCTCATATTTTCAACTCGAAATAGGGGCTACAGATTAAACAAACATTGGCTAAGGACGAGGTGATGATGCGCGTGGGAAATGGTTCCAAGGTCGATGTGATCGCCGTCGGCACGCTACCTCTACATTTACCTTCGGGATTAGTTTTAGACCTGAATAATTGTTATTTGGTGCCAGTGTTGAGCATGAACATTATATCTGGATCTTGTTTGACATGAGACGGTTATTCATTTAAATCAGATATTAATGGTTGTTCTATTTATATGAGTAATATCTTTTATGGTCATGGACCCTTGCTGAGTGGTCTATTTTTGTTGAATCTCAATCATGATGACACACATGTTCATAATATTGAAGCCAAAAGATGCAAAGTTGATAATGGTAGTGCAACTTATTTGTGGCCATTTGGGTCATATCGGTGTAAAGCGCATGAAGAAACTCCATGTTGATGGACTTTTGGAATCACTTGATTATGAATCACTTGGTGCTTGCGAACCATGCCTCATGAGCAAGATGACTAAAACTCTGTTCTCCGGAACTTTGGAACGAGCTACTAACTTATTGGAAATAATACATACAGATGTATGCGGTCCAATGAGTGTTGAGGCTCATGGAGGGTATTGTTATTTTCTTACCTCCACAGATGGTTTGAGCAGATATGGTTATATCTACTTAATGAAGCATAAGTCTGAAACATTTGAAAAGTTCAAAGAAATTTAGAGTGAAGTGGAAAAATCATCGTAACAAGTAAATAAAGTTTCTATGATCTGATCGTGGAGGTGAATATTTGAGTTACAAGTTTGGTCTTCATCTGAAACAATGTGGAATAGTTTCACAACTTAGGCCACCTGGAACACCACAGCGAAATGGTGTGTCTGAATGTCATAACCGTACTTTATTGGATATGGTACGATCTATGATGTCTCTTACTGATTTGCCGCTATCGTTTTGGGGTTATGCTTTAGAGATGACTGCATTCACTTTAAATAGGGCACCATCAAAATCCGTTGAGACGATGCCTTATGAACTGTGGTTTGGCAAGAAACCAAAGTTGTCGTTTTTTAAAGTTTGGGGTTGCGATGCTTATGTGAAAAATCTTCAACCTTATAAGCTCAAACCCAAATCGGAGAAGTGCGTCTTCATAGGATACCCAAAGGAAACTGTTGGGTACACCTTCTGTCACAGATTCGAAGGCAAGATATTCATTGCTAAGATTGGATCCTTTCTAGAGAAGGAGTTTCTCTCGAAAGAAGTGAGTGGGAGGAAAATAGAATTTGATGAGGTAATTGTACCTTCTCCCGAATCGGAAAGTAGTTCATCACAGAAATCAATTCTAGTGATTCCTACACCAATTAGCGAGGAAGCTAATGATGATGATCATGAAACTTCAGGTCAAGTTACTACCGAACCTCGTACGTCTTCCAGAGTGAGATTCGCACCAGAGTGGTATGGTAATCCTGTTTTGAAAGTCATGTTACTAGACCATGGTGAACCTACGAATTATGAGGAAGCGATGATAAGCCCAGATTCCGCGAAATGGCTTGAGGCCATGAAATCTGAGATGTGATCCATGTATGAGAACAAAGTGTCGACTTCGATGGATTTGCCCGATGATCGGCAAGCCATAGAAAATAAATGGATCTTCAAGAAGAAGACTGACACTGATGGTAATGTTACTGTCTACCAAGCTCGACTTGTTGCAAAAGGTTTTCGACAAGTTCAAGGAGTTGAGACTTTCTCACCCGTAGCGATGCTTAAGTCTGTCCGAATCATGTTATCAATTGCCGCATTCTATGATTATAAAATTTGGCAGATGGATGTCAAAACTGCATTCCTGAATGGATTTCTGGAAGAAGAGTTATATATGATGCAACCAGAAGGTTTTATCGATCCAAAGGGTGCTAACAAAGTGTGCAAGCTCTAGCGATCCATTTGTGGACTGTTGCAAGCCTCTCGGAGTTGGAATAAACACTTTGATAGTGTGATCAAAGCATATGGTTTTATACAGACTTTTGGAGAAGCTTGTATTTACAAGAATGTTAGTGGGAGCTCTGTAGCATTTCTAATATAATATGTGGATGACATATTGTTGATTGGAAATGATATAGAATTTCTGGATAGCATAAAAGGATACTTGAATAAAAGTTTTTCGATGAAAGACCTCGGTGAAGCTGCTTACATATTGGGCATCAAGATCTATAGAGATAGATCAAGACGCTTAATTGGACTTTCACAAAGCACATACCTTGATAAAGTTTTGAAGAAGATCAAAATGGATCAGTCAAAGAAAGGGTTCTTGCCTGTGTTACAAGGTGTGAAGTTGAGTAAGAATCAATGCCCGACCACTGCAAAAGATAGAGAGAAAATGAAAGTCATTCCCTATGCTTCAGTGATAACCCACAAGTATAGGGGATCGCAACAGTTTTCAAGGGTAGAGTATTCAACCCAAATTTATTGATTCGACACAAGGGGAGCCAAAGAATATTCTCAAGTATTAGCAGTTGAGTTGTCAATTTAACCACACCTGGATAACTTAGTATCTGCAGCAAAGTATTTAGTAGCAAAGTAGTATGGAAGTAACAGTAACAGTAGCAAAAGTAATGGTAGCAGTTTTGTAGTAATTATAACAGTAGCAACGGTAAAGTAACTAAGCAAAGAAAAATATGTGAAAAGCTCGTAGGCATTGGATCAGTGATGGATAATTATATTGGGTACGATTCCTCATGTAATATTTATAACATAGGCTGACACAGAACTAGCTCCAATTCATCAATGTAATGTAGGCATGTATTCCGAATATAGTCATACGTGCTTATGGAAAAGAACTTGCATGACATCTTTTGTCCTACCCTCCCGTGGCAGCGGGGTCCTAGTGGAAACTAAGGGATATTAAGGCCTCCTTTTAATAGAGTACCGGACCAAAGCATTAACACATAGTGAATACATGAACTCCTCAAACTACGGTCATCACCGAGAAGTATCCTGATTATTGTCACTTCGAGGTTGTCGGATCATAACACATAATAGGTGACTATAGACTTGCAGGATAGGATCAAGAACACACATATATTCATGGAAACATAATAGGTTCAGATATGAAATCATGGCACTCGGGCCCTAGTGACAAGCATTAAGCATAGCAAAGTCATAGCAACATCAATCTCAAAACATAGTGGATACTAGGGATCAAACCCTAACAAAACTAACTTGATTACATGGTAAATCTCATCCAACCCATCACCATCCAGCAAGCCTACGGTGGAATTACTCACACACTGTCACGCCCAATATGCGATACTATCCTAAAGAGACTCGAAGGTCCCACCAAGGATAGAACCGCATATTGAAACGCTTTTGCAAGGTGGATATCATTACATCAACATTACATAATAGATGGGGGTACATACATAAGGCATACAATGCCACACGAATACATCATCACAATACATAAGAGCATCATCCGACTACGGATGTAACACAAACAGAAACTCAAATGACATCCACCCTGCTAGCCCAGGCTGCCGACCTGGAACCTATCCCCTAATCGAAGAAGCAGAAGAAGAACTCAACGCAAGCAAGCATCGCTCTCGCGTCATGATCATCGTATAACCTGTACCTGCAACTATTGTTGTAGTAATCTGTGAGCCACGAGGACTCAGTAATCCCATTACCATGGGTATCAAGACTAGCAAAGCTTAAAGGGAAAGGAAGGGGTAAAGTGGTGAGGTTGCAGCAGCGACTAAGCATATATGGTGGCTAACAAACACAAATGAGAGCGAGAAGAGAGCAAAAGGAACGGTCGTGAAGCTAGCAATGATCAAGAAGTGATCCTGAACTCCTACTTACGCCAAACATAACCCAAATCCGTGTTCACTTCCCGGACTCCGCCGAAAAGAGACCATCACGGCTACACACACGGTTGATGCGTTTTAAATCGGATCTGGTGTCAAGTTATCTACAACCGGACATTAACAAATTCCCATCTGCCTATAACCGCATGCACGGCTTTCGAAAGATTATACCCTGCAGGGGTGTCCCAACTTAGCCCATGATAAGCTCTCGCGATCAACGAAGGATATACCTTCTCCCAGGAAGACCCGATCAGACTCGGAATCCCAGTTTACAAGACATTTCGACAATGGTAAAACAAGACCAGCAAGACCGCCCGATGCGCCGACAATCCCGATAGGAGCTGCACATATCTCGTTCTCAGGGCAACACCAGATGAACACTACATACAACTAAAACCAGACCTCGAGTTTCCCCGAGGTGGCGCTGCAAGTGGCTCTGGTTCGGACCAACACTTAGACAAGCACTGGCCCGGGGGGGCTATAATAAAGATGACCCTCGAGAGAGCGACTCCCAAGGGAAAAGTAGGTGGTGGTGAGGCAAATGGTAAAACCAAGGTTGGGCCTTGCTGGAGGAGTTTTATTCAAAGCGAACTGTCAAGGGGTCCCATAAATCACCCGACCGCGTAAGGAACGCAAAATCCGGGAACATAACACTGGTATGACGGAAACTAGGGCGGCAAGAGTGGAACAAAACACCAGGCAAAAGGCCGAGTCTTCCACCCTTTACCAAGTATATAGATGCATTAATAATATAAGAGATACTGTGACATCCCAACCAAAATCCTGTCCACCATGGAGAAATCTTCAACCTCACCTGCAACTAACAACGCTATAAGAGGGGCTGAGCAAAAGCGGTAACATAGCCAAGCAACGGTTTGCATAGGAAAGGTGTCAAAGGTTAGAGGTTCATGGCAATTTGGGAGGCTTGATGAGCAAAAGATAGGTAGCGCAGCAAAGCGATAGAACGAAGCAACTAGCATAGCAATGATAGAAGTGAGATCCAGGGTAGCGGTTATCTTGCCTGAAATCCCGCAAGGAAGAAGAACGAGTCCATGAAGAAGACGAAGCCATGAAGACGAACCAAGCATAGACGAACGAATCCTCACGATCGCAACGAAACGGGAACTATCGAGAGAAGCACACAACATAGTAAACACACCACACATGAACAAGGCATGATGCACAACCAAGCATGATGCATGACAAAGCTACATGAAGCTACTCATGGCAAGAAATGATGCAAACAAGAGCAACACATCAAGGCAAGTTTGTATGAGGCCGAGAACAACATAGAACAAATCTGGTAAGTCCTCATATGCATATTTCGAAATTGGTCCAGATCTGAATAAACCTTATGTTCAAGTTTTTAAACAGCAAGTTAATATGCACAAAGATGATCTACACGAGATTCTAGTCAAGTTACATATAAAGTTCATTTAGTTCGGAGCTACGGCCTAGAAGATATGAGCAAAACAAGTTAAACATGGCATTGATGCAAAATGCACCCAAACATCAAGCAAACACCTCAAAACAAGGATGCAACATGATAATATGAAGCTACATGCAATTCTATGCAAGTTTCATATAGAGCACACTCAAAACGGAGCAACGATTCAACACATTCACTCTATACAAGTCATAACAATAATCTGTCCAAAACAACAACTAGGCATATTGCAAGCATCAAAACAACATGCTACTGCATCTCAACATGAAAACAAAAGACATGGGCATGATGTAAAGGTAAAGTATTACAAAACATGAACACTGAGCTATCTCCAGAAATCACTAGAACATGCTCAAACACACATGGTAAGATTGCAAGTAATAACAATTCAGACTTTGCAGAAAATGACATCAGGTTGCAATGTTTAGTGCTATCAAACAACATGTTACAGGAACTTATCATGACAAACAAAGTCATGGCATGAATCTACTAATTGCATAGAACAAGAGTCCCTTACTGACCATGAGCCAAAAAGGATCAGAAAATATGATGGCACCCTTGTAAACATGGCAAGTTATAATACAGATTCATACATGGCAGAAAAAGGATTATGAAGGCATGTTGGTGAGCTTGTACCACTCACAACAGAGCAAAACATGGCATGGAAAGGCAACCAACAGTAAGAAGGCATGTTTGTGAAGCTAAGCATGGCAAGAGCAAGGTCATAGGATGCATGGAACACTAGGAAATCACATGGCAACAACTGAACTTAATGTTAACAGGCTGACAGCAACATTATCAAGCAACTTTGGAGCAAGATATGAACAAGCTACAACAAGCTATAATTGCAACCAGGGGTACGGATGGATAGAGCATGACATGTAGAACAAAACATATTTAGTGAACATCTCCATATTATGCATAGAATGATTAGTAGCAGCAGGTTTACATAGCATCACAAAATAACAGATTCAGCCTAGCAAAACAGCAACAGCGAGTACACTACTTAACAAGCTTGATTCACTCACCACAAGTCATTGCATGACAAGATAAGCATAGCATCATCAAGAAGACATGTTTATGAAACAAACCAAGGCAAGAACAAGTTCATAGCATGCAAGGATCAACTACAACAACCTTGGCAAAATTGAATAACATGTAAACAATCTGCCAGGAAACATTTTGAAGCAAAAGTAGAGCACGAAAATGACATGCTAGACTAGGCATGAATGGATAGGGAACAACCATATGTTCAAAACATCCTTACTGAACTATCTCAAAATCTGCATGGATCTCCCTGTAGCATCATGTTTACATGGCATCAAAATAACAACAGAACAGGGACTAAAATCAGCAACATCACGATGCCTAGTTTGCATGCTTGTGCTAGTCACCACATTGATCACAAAAATACATGGCATACACCACTGTAAAGAAGACATGGCATAGATCAAAACAAATGTAGACATCAACCTCATAGGATGCACACATCAATCATGGCAAAAATGACAAATGAGCTCGTTCTGTTAACAGACAGCAGACAACATCATGAAGCACTCTTGCAACGATGATTCAGGCATCAAGATGAGCTCAAATGAATATGATGCAATAGAGTGAAATGAAGAACTCCTTGAGGCAAACAATTTGACATATTACACGCGCAAAACGGAGCAACGGATGCAGAGATACGATGCGATGAACATGGCATGATTATGCAAAATATTCGGAACTTAGTGGAATTATACCCTCGCGAAGAAAGTCAACGGCCGGATCGGGATCTCGCCGGAGACGAGGATGGGGAGGACGGATACGGCGGCGAGGCGAAGGAGCCGGCAGGGCGAAGGAGCCGGCGGGGCATGGGGCGGCACCCGCGGCGGCGTGGCGCCGGCGGCGAGGAGCGGCGGGGCCGGGCACGGGAGCCGGGCGGTGTGCGCCGGCCGAAGG
>NC_041381.1:428132971-428201488 GCF_002162155.2 Triticum dicoccoides
GGGCGCGGGCGCCCCGGGCTGCGGCGGCGGCGGCTCGGGCCCGATTCGGCCCACAGCGGGTCGGATCCGGGCCCCGACGGGCCAGGCCGCGTGGGACGACAGCGGGGACAGGTGGCGGCGAGCGGTTGGCTGCGGGAGGCGGGGCGGACATGTCCGGCGGCTGGACGGACATGTCCGGCGTGCGGAGGAAGAAGGGGCTAGGGTTTCATCCGCGAATTCGGGGGAGGAGCACATATTTATAGTTTCTGGGAGCTAGGAGAGTCCAAATGAGGAGCGGTTTTCGGCCACGCGATCGTGATCGAACGACCGAGATCATGGAGGGGAGTTAGATGGGTTTTGGGTCACTTTCGAAAGGGTGTTGGGCTGCACAAAAGAAGGGGGGGTTTCGGGCTACGCGGTCAACCGTTGGAGTATCAAACGGACTCCAAATGGCACGAAACTTGACAGGCGGTCTACCGGTGCTATACCGAGGCCGCTTGACAAACCTCGGGCCATTCCGAGAAAGTTTAACACCCGCTCACAACGAGAGACAAGAGGGGGATGCCGGAGGACATAGGAGCGCCGGATTGCAAAACGGACAACGGGGAAAATGCTCGGATGCATGAGACAAACACGTATGCAAAATGAAATGCACATGATGACATGACAATATGCAACACGCAAGCAAATGACATGGCAACGATGGCGAATAACTGGAGGACACCTGGCGCATCGAATCCGGGGCATTACAACACTCCTCTACTAACAAGATATCTCATCCCGAGATCTTAGGACCGAGACGGAAGGGAAAAGGGATGAGGTGAAACAAGAACTTAAGAGTAGAAGCAAAGAATCGATAGCACTCGAGAAGAAGAGAGGAACACCGAGAATGACGAGAATCGAAAGCTCACGGAATCAGATAGACGATGAAACCACTCTGGTTAGAACGATATAAGAAACGAATAAGACTGAAAGGATTTAGGCAGCACTCCGGCTAAAAATGGAACTAATAGAACAAGAACTTCACATGATGGGATGGCACTTGATGAGATGAACAACGCAAAACCTCCGGAAGAATTAAAAGAATGGAATGAAATGAACTTAGAAGGAAGGGTGGAACGAAGTTGTTGAGAGAATCAACAACAAAAAGAATAAGCTTGTCGTGGACTTATGGACAACATCTCAGAAATTATGAGGTGATAACCGGCCGCAAACAGAAAAGATTGGATAACTGAGAAGAACTAAGAAATGCAAACCTCCACTTCAAAAGAAATACGGAGAATTAATTGCACTTCGAGACGCGAGAAGAAAGATACTTGAACTCCACCAACAAGAATCTTGATGAACTCTTGAAGAATGAATTAAATCATGAAGAACCACCATGAAGAACTCCGGTGACAAAAGGATGATGAGATAGAATGAAGGATGAAAGAATAAGATGAGCCTTGCGATGATTTAGATGGAGGTTCCGACGAAAAGACCGAGGAAATTGAACTCCGGAAAGAAAAGATGGGAAACACTTGGAACTAGAATTTATTCATCAAGAACAAACTCCGAAGGAAGGGATTACTCACTTGGATGAAATAAGAATAAGATTTATTGTATGATTATCCTTCATAAAATTGATGATAAGCAATGGATTTCGCATCTTACTTATTCTTCTTGAAAAAAGATTGAGAAGTGACATATCGCAAACTTGAGAAGGTCTTCATGAACCACCGGTAGGATTGGAAAGAACGAATGAATATATATGATAAACAAGGAAAAATAATCTTGAACTACCACCGTAAGAATTAGAAAAATGACTGATGAAAGAGAATGAATCACTGGGAAAGAATTAGAAGAATAAATATGTTTGAGGGGATTTAGATCCAAGAGAACGAGGAGATCATAATCTGATTAAAGAACACTTGAACGAAGCACCGGGATAAATAGAGAACGATAGCTGGAATAATGAGGGCGAAAAATTCTTCTGGAACGATGGCCTCTGGAGAAACGAAATGGAGAACAACTCCTGACATACTCCGGATGGATGAAAAGAATATCTGACAAATGGAATAATTTGAGATGATAACATGAAGCTAGCACCACGAAACTTCGAGAGAATGGACAAGGTTTAAAGGAAAACTCTTCTACGATCTTCAAATGACGACACGAAACACCACCAAAATTACTGAGATACTCCGGAATAATGAAAAAGAGGAAAGGTAGAACCGACGATGAAAAGAATTTGAAAACGATTTTGGAGAAGGCATGTGACTGATGACATTCATTCTTACATCAAACTCCGAAAAGAATTTGGAAATAACTCCGGGGGAATTAGAAGAGTCAGGTAAGATCCTGGGAAAAGACCTGTGGGTTAGGGCCCACTGAAAAGAAAACACCGTTGGAAAGGGATGTTGAAGAGGTAGATGGTGCACCGGAACACTTGAAATATTTGAAGGAGGTGACCACCTCGAATTAATTGGAACACAGACGAATCTCCTGAGATGTCTTGAGCACTCCAGAAGGATAACTGGCGAGAGGCGAACGAACAGCGAAAACACTTGAGCTGAGGGAAAGAATGCGATCAACACCGAAAAACTTGAATTGAGGGAAAGAATATAATCACTACCGAAAATTGGAATTGAATCCACCGAAGAAGAAAAGAGATGAAGAATGTCCACCGAGACGAGAATTCACCGGTTGAAAAGAATGAGGGAAGACTGAAGAGGCTCCACACGAATGAAATTGATGCTTGAAAGAGGCTCAGGCTCCGGGAAGAAAAAGGGTGGGAGGGCAGAAAAAAAACAAAGGCAACATGGAAGGGGAAACCGACGAATATCTTGAAGAGAAAAACACCGGTTGAAATCATTGAGGAGAGAGAGCAAAAACTTCACACGAGTAGGATGGAAACTCGATTACGAACTCCGGCTTCGAGAAGAAAAGGGGTGGGCGGGTGGGAAAGAAAACAACTGAGGATTGAACTCAAAGATGAAGAGGCTCGAGTCAACTTGATGAGAAATGCACCGGATGGAAAGAGATGAGAACCAATGATCGGAAATCCAACTACGTGATCCTAAAGAAAATTTGAAGGGGAAGAGGAGTGATTCAAAACACCTACGTCAAGATTCCTTACCAGAGCGAGAAAGGGGCTGAGGAGTAAAAATAATTCCTACTCTCCGATATAACTAGACTCCGAAAAATAGTTTTTTTCCTAGACTCAACAACGACCAAACTACACGATCAATCAAGGGGGCTCCTAGGGTCGGTCGAGGCTCTGATACCAACTTGTCACGCCCAATATGCGATACTATCCTAAAGAGACTCGAAGGTCCCACCAAGGATAGAACCGCATATTGAAACGCTTTTGCAAGGTGGATATCATTAAATCAACATTACATAATAGATGGGGGTACATACATAAGGCATACAATGCCACACGAATACATCATCACAATACATAAGAGCATCATTCGACTACGGATGTAACACAAACAGAAACTCAAACGACATCCACCCTGCTAGCCCAGGCTGCCGACCTGGAACCTATCCCCTGATCGAAGAAGCAGAAGAAGAACTCAACGCAAGCAAGTATCGCTCTCGCGTCATGATCATCGTATAACCTGTACCTGCAACTGTTGTTGTAGTAATCTGTGAGCCACGAGGACTCAGCAATCCCATTACCATGGGTATCAAGACTAGCAAAGCTTAAAGGGAAAGGAAGGGGTAAAGTGGTGAGGTTGCTGCAGCAACTAAGCATATATGGTGGCTAACATACGCAAATGAGAGCGAGAAGAGAGCAAAAGGAACGGTCATGAAGCTAGCAATGATCAAGAAGTGATCCTGAACTCCAACTTATGTCAAACATAACCCAAATCCGTGTTCACTTCCCGGACTCCGCTGAAAAGAGACCATCACGGCTACACACACGGTTGATGTGTTTTAAATCGGATCTGGTGTCAAGTTATCTACAACCGGACATTAACAAATTCCCATCTGCCTATAACCGCATGCACGGCTTTCGAAAGATTATACCTTGCAGGGGTGTCCCAACTTAGCCCATGATAAGCTCTCGCGATCAACGAAGGATATACCTTCTCCCAGGAAGACCCGATCAGACTCGGAATCCCGGTTTACAAGACATTTCGACAATGGTAAAACAAGACCAGCAAGACCGCCCGATGCGCCGACAATCCCGATAGGAGCTGCACATATCTCATTCTCAGGGCAACACCGGATGAACACTACGTACAACTAAAACCAGACCACGAGTTTCCCCGAGGTGGCGCTGCAAGTGGCTCTGGTTCGGACCAACACTTAGACAAGCACTGGCCCGGGGGGGCTATAATAAAGATGACCCTCGAGAGAGCGACTCCCAAGGGAAAAATAGGTGGTGGTGAGGCAAATGGTAAAACCAAGGTTGGGCCTTGCCGGAGGAGTTTTATTCAAAGCAAACTGTCAAGGGGGTCCCATAAATCACCCGACCGCGCAAGGAACGCAAAATCCGGGAACATAACACCGGTATGACGGAAACTAGGGCGGCAAGAGTGGAACAAAACACCAGGCAAAAGGGCGAGTCTTCCACCCTTTACCAAGTATATAGATGCATTAATAATATAAGAGATATTGTGATATCCCAACCAAAATCCTGTCCACCATGGAGAAATCTTCAACTTCACCTGCAACTAACAACGCTATAAGAGGGGCTGAGCAAAAGTGGTAACATAGCCAAGCAACGGTTTGCATAGGAAAGGTGTCAAAGGTTAGAGGTTCATGGCAATTTGGGAGGCTTGATGAGCAAAAGATAGGTAGCGCAGCAAAGCGATAGAACGAAGCAACTAGCATAGAAATGATAGAAGTGAGATCCAGGGTAGCGGTCATCTTGCCTGAAATCCTGCAAGGAAGAAGAACAAGTCCATGAAGAAGACGAAGCCATGAGGACGAACCAAGCGTAGACGAACGAATGCTCACGATCGCAACGAAACGAGAACTATCGAGAGAAGCACACAACATAGTAAACACACCACACATGAACAAGGCATGATGCACAACCAAGCATGATGCATGACAAAGCTACATGAAACTACTCATGGCAATAAATGATGCAAACAAGAGCAACACATCAAGGCAAGTTTAAATGAGGCCGAGAACAACATAGAACAACTCTGGTAAGTCCTCATATGCATATTTCGAAATTGGTCCAGATCTGAATAAACCTTATGTTCAAGTTGTTAAACAGCAAGTTAAGATGCACAAAGATGATCTACACGAGATTCTAGTCAAGTTACATATAAAGTTCATTTAGTTCGGAGCTACGGCCTAGAAGATATGAGCAAAACAAGTTAAACATGGCATTGATGCAAAATGCACCCAAACATCAAGCAAACACCTCAAAACAAGGATGCAACATGATAATATGAAGCTACATGCAATTCTAAGCAAGTTTCATATAGAGCACACTCAAAACGGAGCAACGGTTCAACACATTCACTCTATACAAGGCATAACAACAATCTGTCCAAAACAGCAACTAGGCATATGACAAGCATCAAAACAACATGCTACAACATCTCAACATGAAAAAAAGACATGGACATGATGTACAGGTAAAGTATTACAAAACATGAACACTGAGCTATCTCTAGAAATCACTAGAACATGCTCAAACACATCTGGTAAGATTGCAAGTAATAACAATTCAGACTTTGCATAAAATAACATCAGGTTGCAATGTTTAGAGCTGTCAAACAACATGTTACAGGAACTTATCATGACAAACAAAGGCATGGCATGAATCTACTAATTGCATAGAACAAGAGTCCCTTACTGACCATGAGCAAGAATGGATCAGAAAATATGATGGCACCCGTGTAAACATGGCAAGTTATAATACAGATTCATACTTGGCAGAAACAGAATTATGAAGGCATGTTGGTGAGCTTGTAGCACTCACCAAAGAGCAAACCATGGCATGGAAAGGCAACCAACAGTAAGAAGGCATGTTTTTGAAGCTAAGCATGGCAAGAGCAAGGTCATAGGGTGCATGGAACACTAGGAAATCACATGGCAACAATTGAACTTAATGTTAACAGGCTGACAACAACATTATCAAGCAACTTTGGAGCAAGATATGAACAAGCTACAGTGAGATATAATTGCAACCAGGGGCATGGATGGATAGATCATGACATGTAGAACAAAACATATTTAGTGAACATCTCCAGATTATGCATAGAATGATTAGTAGAAGCAGGTTTACATAGCATCACAAAATAACAGATTCAGCCTAGCAAAACAGCAACAGCGAGTACACTACTTAACAAGCTTGATTCACTCACCACAAGTCATTGCATGAGAAGATAAGCATAGCATCATCAATAAGACATGTTTATGAAACAAACCAAGGCAAGAACAAGTTCATAGCATGCAAGGATCAACTACAACAACCTTGGCAAAATTGAATACCATGTAAACAATCTGCCAGGAAACATTTTGAAGCAAAAGTAGAGCACGAAAATAACATGCTAGACTACTCCATAATTGCAAACAGGGGCATTAATGGATATAGAACAACCATATGTTCAAAACATCCTTACTGAACTATCTCAAAATATGCATGGATCTCTCTGTAGCATCATGTTTACATGACATCAAAATAACAGCAGAACAGGGACTAAAATCAGCAACATCACGATGCCTACTTTGCATGCTTGTGCTAGTCACCATATTGATCACAAAAATACATGGCATACACCACCGTAAAGAAGACATGGCATAGACCAAAACACATGTAGACATCAACCTCATAGGATGCACACATCAATCATGGCAAAAATGACAAATGAGCTCGTTCTGTTAACAGACAGCAGACAACATCATGAAGCACTCTTGCAACAATGATTCAGGCATCAAGATGAGCTCAAATGAATATGATGCAATGGAATGAAATGAAGTACTCGTTGAGACGAACAATATGACATATTACGCATGCAAAACGGAGCAACGGATGCAGAGATACGATGCGATGAATATGGCATGATTATGCAAAATAATCGGGACTTAGTGGAATTATACCCTCGCGAAGAAAGTCAACGGCCGGATCGGGATCTCGCCGGAGACGAGGAAGGGGAGGACGGATCCGGAGGCGGGGCGAAGGAGCCGGCGGGGCATGGGGCGGCACCTGCGGCGGCGTGGCGCCGACGGCGAGGAGCGGTAGGGCCGGGCACGGGAGCCGGGCGGCGCGCGCCGGCCGAAGGGCACGGGGCTGGGCGCAGGGCGCGCCGGCGGCGAAGCGGGACCGGCCGGGCGCGACGGAGGCGCTCTCGCGGCAGGGAGGTGGCGCGGCCGGCGACGAGCGGCGGCGGGGGCACGCGGGAGGCGCGCGGCGGCGCTGGCGGGCAGAGGCGAGCGAGAAGCTCGGGCACGGGGGCGCGGGCGCCCCGGGCTGCGGCGGCGGCGGCTCGGGCCCGATTCGGCCCACGGCGGGTCGGATCCGGGCCCCGACGGGCTGAGCAGCGTGGGACGGTGGCGGGAGGCGGGGCGGACATGTCCGGCGGCTGGACGGACATGTCCGGCGCGCGGAGGAAGAAGGGGCTAGGGTTTCATCCGCGAATTCGGGGGAGGAGCACATATTTATAGTTTCTCGGAGCTAGGAGAGTCCAAATGAGGAGCGGTTTTCGGCCACGCGATCATGATCGAACGACCAAGAGCATGGAGGGGAGTTAGATGGGTTTTGGGCCACTTTGGAAGGGTGTTGGGCTGCACAAAAGAAGGGGGGTTTCGGGCTGCGCGGTCAACCGATGGAGTATCAAACGGACTCCAAATGGCACGAAACTTGACAGGCGGTCTACCGGTGCTATATCGAGGCCGCTTGGCAAACCTCGGGCCATTCCGAGAAAGTTTAACACCCGCTCACAACAAGAGACAAGAGGGGGACGCCGGAGGACATAGGAGCGCCGGATTGCAAAACGGACAATGGGGAAAATGCTCGGATGCATGAGACGAACACGTATGCAAAATGAAATGCACATGATGACATGACAATATACAACACGCAAGCAAATGACATGGCAACGACAGCGAATAACTGGCGGACACCTGGCACATCGAATCCAGGGCGTTACACACACGGCGGTGAGCATCATGAAATTGGTGATGGAGGATGGATGATGGTTGATGATGACGACAGCGACGGACCCCCCTCCCCGGAGCCCCGAATGGACTCCAGATCAGCCCTCCCGAGAGAGATTAGGGCTTGGCGGCGGCTCCGTATCGTAAAATGCGATGAAACTTTCTGTCTGATTTTTTTTCTCTGCGAAAGCAAATATATGGAGTTGGAGTTGAGGTCGGTAGATGTCCAGGGGGCCCACGAGGCAGGGGGCGCGCCCCCACCCTCGTTGACAGCTTGTGGGCCCCCTAATGTTGATTCTTTCGCCAATATTTTTTATTAATTCTGTAAAGTTGCTTCGTGGATTTTCAGGTCATTCCGAGAACTTTTATTTCTGCACAAAAATAACACCATGGCAGTTCTGCTAAAAACAACGTCAGTCCGGGTTAGTTCCACTCAAATCATGCAAGTTAGAGTCCAAAACAAGGGCAAAAGTGTTTGGAAAAGCAGATACGACGGAGACGTATCAACTCCCCCAAGCTTAAACCTTTGCTTGTCCTCAAGCAATTCAGTTGACAAACTAAAAGTGATAAAGAAAAACTTTTACAAACTCTGTTTGCTCTTGTTGTTGCAAATATGTAAAGCCAGCATTCAAGTTTCAGCAAAGATTATGAACTAACCATATTCAACATAACACTTAGGTTTCATGTTTAATCATATCAATGGCATAATGTCACACCCTGCATTTTGTAACATGTCATTTGCAATAATAAAGCATTAAAATTTGGACCAACAAAAACTTTTGCATTATTTGGCTTTTCATTTGGATTTGGTTTTCTCTCTGTGATTCTCAAGTGCTCTTTAAAGTCAACACAACTCCACCTTATATACTTCTTCTCCTTGCCCCAAACTTTTGCCCAATGATCATGCCATGTGTATAGTGCAATATAGTATTTTCTTACAAAAATAATTTGGCCAAATAGTATTTTAAAAAATTATTTTTCCAAAAATCACTGAATTGAGGTTTGCACTACAAGTACTTGATTGGGGTATGAAAAATATTTCAAAGAGTATATTTGAAACCTATTAGATATAGGACTCCCATAAACCACAAAAATATAATTTTAAAAGTAATTTTCCTATTTTATTTAAAGGCTTTTTTCTTAAGGCCAGAAATGGTCTTTAATAGGTTAAAATTAGTTATCTGTTTCAAAAATATTTGAGAAAAATCAGGGAAACTCAGTGGACATATATTTTCCATATATAAGGGTTTCAGCACATGGTCATGTTCAAAATATTGGGCAAAACCCCCCAAAACCATCTCTGACAGAATCAAATTTGAACAACTTTGTACTACCAACTTTCTCTCCTTGACCCCAACTTTTGTGAGCATGTTCACATGACCAAATGAGTCCACTACACCAAGTGGTGCATCAAGGAGAAGCGATTTTCTAAACTAGATCTACACAAGTTCATTTCTGCTAATTTCTAGGGTTTGCCAAAGTTTCATTAGCAAACTCTTCCAAATGAGCTCATCTTCCTTCTAGCCTGTCATTTTGTCAAAGTCGGATGCCGGCCAAAGTCGCGCTCTGGAGCGCCTGGCAGGGCATCCCACTGTTGACGCCGCGCCCCCGAACACCTCGAGCCTCCCCCGCACGCCAGTCGATGCCCCTCGACGTCCACTCCAGGCCAACAGGCCGCCCTCTTGCTCCCGCGCCCTCCTCTCTCTCCTGCACCTCACGCCAGAACGCCACCCCGCTCGGCCAATGCTCGCGCCGCTCCTGTGGCCCGCCGGCAGCTCGCTCCTCTCCTCCTCTCTCTCCTTGGCACCCTAGAACACTCCCACGAACACCCCGAGCCCTCCATTCCCTCTCTAACGGCCACCCAAACCGATCCCGCGGGCGCCCGTAGGCCGCGCCTACGGTGGACCTCGGCCAGCCTATATAAGGCGACCCCGAGCCCCTCTCTCGCTTTCTGTCGCTCTCCCACCCTCCCAATCTACCTCCCGATCCACCCATTCGACCCCAGAGAAGCCTGAGCTCGAGATCGAGCTCGAGCTCCGCCTCCTCTGGTCGTCGGCGTCCCCGCGGTACAAGCCTCCTCCGCCCCCGTTCTCTCTTGATCTGGAACCGCACGACATCACTGACCCTTTCCCGTCTCCCCCCCACTCTTTTTGCAGCCGGAAATGGTCGGAACCACCGACGCCCGAAGCACCTCCACCGCGTGACCTCGTCACCAGCAAACCAGGCTGCTCCGGCGACCACCGACACCACCCACCGAACGGCGACGTTCCATTGAGTCCAACGGTGCCACCCGCTCGACCTTCCGTGCCCTGTAGCGCCGCCGGTGAGCTCGCCGTCCCCTTTGCCGCGAGCTTAGAGATGCCAGGTGGAGCCAACTTGTCATCCTCTGCTCTCCCTTGCCCCCCTTCTCTCTCTTTCTAACGTTGGGCCCGCCTGTCAGGTTTGAAATCTGGCACGCTCGCGCCGCTCGGCTAGCCTGGGCCAAATCGCCTCTGGGCCTGTGCACGGCGGCTGTTCTAGCCCAGTTGCACAGTGGCCTTTTTCCTTTTCTTTTTCTATCACATCTCCAAAAATTCCACAGGATGAAATATTTATCCAAATGTAATAATTCCAACTCCTAAAATCTTAGAATAATCCCACCTATTTATTGATGTAACTTTTATACACATCCATTACACTTTTCTGCACTATTCAAATTTAAATTCAAAATTGAACAATAAAATCTCTGTTTGAAAATCCACTACTCTGTCCCCGTAACTCCAAATCCAAAACTAAGAATTTCCCTTTCTTAGTTTTCCTCCTAGTATTTTACAAAAATCAGTTGACATTTTTCTGAGCACTTTGACTTTTCTGTTTTTATTATTGTCTTATTTTTTGTTGTTTTCTTGCGATGATTAGATCCCGTATTTGACGAAGTTGCTAAAGAAGAAGAAGGAGAAGGATTTGAAGATCTCAAAGAACAAGCCAATCAAGGCAAGCAGCCCTTTGACCATGACACCCCTCTTGTTCATCGGTACCCTTTTTCCGATTGCATGATGATGAAATATGACGGTGGTAGACTTGTTGTGAACCACCACATGATGCATACCCTTACTCATGACATTACCTTGTTCATGATTGCATTGTCAAGAGACTAGTTGATGCATAATGATGCATGTGTACCATGAACTCTTCGTGGATACATTCTTTCGAAAACACCATCGAGTGCCCCTAATGCCCTTGGGAGATGTTGAACTAAGGTCACCACTTGAGGAAGAAGTGGTGTACCGAAGAGAGATTTTGGTGTGTGTAAAATGATGGATTAGATTTATGTGTGATTACCGTCCCAACCAAACATGTGCAACCACTCTACCCCTTTATGGGACGGGGCATTATTGATTACCTAGACTGGTACTAGCATGGTGCCCACATTACTAGTGACGGTGGTGACTTGAGGGCACTCTCGGGACGGGGTCGTGCTTGGATAGGCGGACATGACTGTTTTCACAGGGCACCGGACACACCGTTGGTCCCTTTGTGTATGTGTGATAATGTGAAAAGGGCAGAGTCCCATGATCTTTTGCTTATACACGAGGGTCGTGTATCAAAGAGTGGACCCTACGTTAGTGTCGTCTAGGGAAAGGTAATGATCAGGTGCTTCCCCCGAGTACTTGAGGTACTGCGGGATCGTGGATGACACAAAAGCTTCCCGGATCTTGTGGGTAAAGTGTGCAACCTTTGTAGAGTGTCAAACTATTCGAATAGCCGTGTCCACGGTCATGGATAGTTGGGAGGTGCTACTTAAACTATGTCCAGAAATTTTACAATCTCGGTGCATGTGTGTGTGGAAGAGAACTATTTGTGTCAAGGTGGTGACTTGACATGTTGAATGAAATGGCATTGATCCAAACTCTATTTATGTTGATATCTGTAACCTGTTTTCAAGGTTACCCATGTCCATTGATGCATATCTCACAAATTGATAGGACTTCTCAACTAGCGTGAAGCTAGGTAGCTTACTTGTTGTACAATTGCATTATTACTTTGAACCAAATCATGGGTTGCTTGCGAGTACATTTAAAGTACTCATTGGCTTGCCACTGGTTATTTAATTGACCAGGCATGGAAGAACAGGAGTTCGAGGAAGAGTTCTTTGGGGACAAACACGCGAACTAGGATGCTTCCCAGTCAGAGTGCATGTAGGATTAAGGCAGATGGCATGGGTTCTACTCATCAACGAAGAGCAGCTCTGCTTGTGTTTCATTTGATGTTCAACCCTTAAGGCTTTATCAATGTAAGACTTGACCATAATGGTCATAAATTGTGTAAGATGGTATGTATGGATGTAAGACTCTTGTTATTCAGCTTCTGTGTGTTCAGTGAGCATTGATCTCTGGGATCATTGTACACGTGCATTCGGTGATCTCGACCTATGAGTCGGGGTCCCCACAGAGCTAGTATCAGAGCCATCCTGACTGTAGGAAGCCTTAGTTAGCATGGGCATTATATAGAATGAGACTCTCTACCAAAACTACATATGTACCATCTTTTTCTAAGACTATCCCAAGCATGGGTCATAACTCCTCTATTGACCCTTCCCCTTCCACTTTTGTAGACGGCCGTCGTACCCGAAGACTTCCTGACCACCAGATTTCTCGTGCTTCTTGAGGACAACCTCAAGAGGTGCAAGTTCACTCGGTCCCGCACCTTCACCTATCACGAGCACTAGATCGACAACGCCAAGAAGGAGTATCACATGGAGGTAGTCGTGAAGGCGAACGACTCCCCGACGAGCTGGTTCTTTGAGGGACCCCAGATGGTGACCCTGCTTCTCATTGTTGAGACTGCTGCCCTCAAGATGATGACTCACCTCCAGGATCTTCTGCCAGATATGGCAAGTGAGCCAGCCACCTGTTACCTGCCTTATCAGAAGGAGGGTGATGACGAGAGCAGCGCACCAGCCCCGCCCATGGACGAAGGACTTCCCCTCCGTTTCCATACCTACTTCGGCTTGTGTGCTGACAGCCTGGCACAACACCTGGCCTCGGAGTCGATGGAGCTTCGGAAGGAACTCCACGAGACCAAGGAACTCCTCCGCCTAGATCAGACAAAGGCAGACAGGATCAAGAAGGATGGTGCACCCCTGGACAGCCCGTTGTTTCCTATCGAGGCGGGCGACCCCCATAGGTTACGCATGCCAAGGGATCATCTCAGCCACGCCGTATGATGGCGAAGGACTATCGCAACCTCTTCATGGTGCCCCCGACGAAGCAGCGCCGTGTTCAGCTCCTCCACTCCCCCACTCCCTCAAGTGACGAGGAAACTGAGACGGATGAAGATGAGGAGGAAGACCCAGAGGAGCCGGAATACGCGACCGAGTATTCCACCACTTAGACACCGTTCAGGACTAGGATAGGCCAGTCCGTAACCCTTAAGGTAGGATAGGTCATGTACCCCTTATGCAAAGTCGAGTCCATGTAATGGTTAAAATGAAACCATGTTGTGTTGTGTTTGCTTTCAACTTGTTTTGATGAAAGTCGTACTTTCCCTTTCAGGAACTTGTAAACGACTACATCACCCATTTGGTTTTAATGCATGAGTTTGGCCCTTCCGGCCTCTGCTTAACTTAAAATTGTGTCACACCCACCCCCTACCAGGCGCCCCATCTATCTTGTTTTCCCTCATTTTATCCCAATCATGAGATCTTGACCGCTCCAACAGGATGCCTGTTGTAACCCATACTGGTACCTCTACCCAGCAGCAAGAAGCCGGAGGGTCCACCCAAGGAGGAGCCATCTAGGACCAAACCCAAGGACAAACTCCACCACCGCCTCCACCTCCGAACATGGACATGGCCCATCTTTTCCAAGCCTTCCGGGAGGAACACCAAGCCAACACTACAGCCCTCCAGATGATTGCTCAAGCTGTCACCAACAACCACCAGTAGGCAGGGAATGGCAATTGACGTTCCACGTTGGCAGAGTTCAAGAAGCATGCACCACCCACCTTCATCGAGACTGCCGAACCCCTGGATGCAGACGACTGGGTCCGCACCATTGAGGATCTGTTGGAACTAGTTTGCTGCACTGAAGACTGCGAGAGGGTGGCATATGCTTCCCACTATCTCGGGGGAACTGCCAGAGCTTGGTGGGATGGATTCAAGGTCATGCATGCGGGGCAAAACACCAGTTGGAATGACTTCAAGGCAGAATTCCGCAAGGCCCACATTCCTTCTGGAATTATGGCCATCAAGAAGCGTGAGTTCCGGGCCCTGAAGCAGGGGAGTAGCACTGTCAAGGAGTACATGCAGAAGTTCAGTGTTCTGTCAAGGTATGCTCCTGAAGATGTCAGCACTGATGCTGCCAAAAGAGAGTGCTTCATGGAAGGCCTCAATCATACCCAGCAGTACTCGCTTGTTGTGTGCGACTGCCCAACCTTTCCTGACCTGGTGAACAAGGCACTCATGCTTGAAGACAAGCGACGTGCTTTGGATGATACCTGTAAGCGCAAGATGATCAGCAAGGGTAGCTCCAGCAACTAGAAGCCTCGCCAATGGCAGCCAGCCCCAGTCAGGCCAACCTATCAGCAACCAAGAGCTCCTGCGCCCTGCGCCAACTATCAGCCTCAGCAGTATGCCAACCCTGGGCCAGCTTTCAACAACCCTAATAACAGTGGTGGCAACAAGATCAACAACCCAAACCAAGTCACTTCCTTTGGATGTGGTCAGTCAGGACACATCTCAAGGGTGTGCCCCAACAAGAAGCCCGATGCCCCGCGCCCCAATGCGCAGAACCAAGGACAAGGCCGCGGAATGCCACCAAGGAACCAAACTCCCCGCAACCCACCCAACAATGGCAAGGGGCGTGTGAACCACGTCACTGTAAAAGAAGCTCAGGAAGACCCGGACGTCGTGCTGGGTACGTTCCTTGTCAACCCAACACCTGCAACTGTCTTGTTTGATTCTGGAGCCACACATTCATTTATCACCCAAAGGTTTGCATTAAAAAGTGGCATGACCCCTACAATCCTGAATAACCCTATGGTGGTACAAACCACAGAGCAGAGATGAGAGCCAAGATAGGATGTAAAGGAGTCGGGATTGTCATTAATATGGTAGATTTCCTAGCAGACCTTATCATCCTAAGATCACAAGGCTTGGACGTGATCTTGGGAATGGATTGGCTCAGCGAGCACAAAGGCTTGTTAGATTGTGCCAACCGAACTGTCACTGTGACCAATGACCAGGGAGTCGAAGTTAAATTTGCCTCCAACCCCTCCTCTGCTCAAGCCACCCAAGTCAACTGTCTGACTGAAGTTGGATTGGAGCAGGTACCGCTAGTATGTGAATACCCCGATGTCTTTCCTAACGAGCTACCGGGAATGCCTCCTGACCAAGACATTGAGTTCATCATCGAGGTCATGCCCGAAGCAAGACCCATCTATAAGAAGCCTTATAGAATGGGATCGGAAGAGTTAGAAGAGTTGAAGAAGCAACTAGAAGAGCAGTTGAGGAAGGGATTTATCCGCCCTAATGGCTCCACTTGGGGATCACCTGTTCTATTTGTGGCAAAGAAGGACGGTACCATCCGCTTGTGCATTGACTATCGCTCCCTCAATGAAGTTACAATCAAGAACAAGTACCCACTTCCCAAGATTGAAGATCTGTTTGATCAACTCAATGGGTCCAAGGTGTTCTCCAAGATCGACCTTAGATGTGGGCACTACCAGCTAAAAATTAGACCCCAAGATATTCCAAAGACGGCATTTGTAACCAGATATGGCCTGTATGAGTGCACGGTCATGTCCTTTGGATTGACCAATGCCCCAGCTTACTTCATGTATCTCATGAATAAGGTCTTCATGGAATATTTGGACAAGTTTGTTGTCGTCTTCATTGATGACATTCTTGTCTTCTCGAAGACGGAAGAAGAGCACTAGCAACACTTGAGGATGGTCCTAGACAAGCTTCGAGAGCACCAACTGTACGCCAAGTTCAGCAAGTGCGAATTTTGGCTGCATGAGGTTGGATTCTTGGGTCATGTATTGAATGCCGAAGGGTTGTCAGTGGATCCCACCAAGTTCCAACCCGTGACTGAATGGAAAACCCTGAGCAATGTGAAGGAAGTCAGAAGCTTCCTTGGACTCCCGGGATATTACCGCAAGTTCGTTGAAGGATTCTCAAGCATTGCCCGACCTATGACCCAACTCTTGAAGAAGGACAAGAAGTTTGAGTGGACACCAAAGTGTGAAGAGAGCTTCCAGGAGCTGAAGAAGAGATTAACCACCGCCCAAGTTCTGGCTACACATGATATTCACATGGAATTTGTGATATATTGTGATGCATGAAGAACCGTACTCGGTGGTGTCCTGATGCAAGAAGGCAGAGTCGTAGCATATCTATCCAGACAGCTATGTCCTCATGAAGAGAACTATGCTACTCATGATCTCGAGTTGGCAGCTGTAGTTCACGCCTTAAAGACCTGGTGACATTACCTTCTAGGGAAGCGATGTGAGATATACACCGACCACAAGAGTTTGAAGTATATCTTCACTCAAAAGTAATTGAACATGAGGCGAAGAAGGTGGCTAGAGTTGATCAAGGTTTATGACCTCAATGTCCAATACCACCCTGGAAAGGCTAATGTGGTAGCAGATGCCTTAAGAAGAAAGGCTTGTTCCTTGAATGCTATGCTTAAGGAAAGGCTACCCGCCTTATATGAAGAACTTGAAGGCTTCGGATTGGAACTGGTTGCACTAGGATTCTTAGCCAACCTTGAAGTCAAGCCTACCCTGATGAATGATGGTAAGGAAGCTCAGAAGGGACACGAGAGTATTGAAGGCATCAAGAGGAAGATCAAGGCGGGCAAAGCCCCAAGTTTCTCAGAGGATGAGCAAGGAGTTGTGTGGTTTAGGAATCGCATTTGCGTGCCCAACATGATTGAGCTCAAGAATCTGATCTTGCAAGAAGCTCATGACACCCCGTATTCCATCCATCCTGGAGGAACCAAGATGTATCAGGACCTGAAGGAAAGATTCTGGTGGCACGGGATGAAAAGGGAGATAGCCAAAGGGTCAAGGTGATGTATGCCAAAGGGTCAAGGCTGAACATCAGTGACCTGCTGGATTGCTCCAACCACTCAAGGTTCCCGAGTGGAAATGGGAAAAAGTCGTAATGGATTTCATCACTGGGTTACCCAAGTCAAATAAGGGTCATGACTCCATCTGGGTTATAGTCGACCATTTGACCAAAGTGGCCCATTTCATTCCTATCAAGACTACCTATGATGGCAACCAGCTGGCGACTCTATACATCGACAGAATCGTAAGTCTCCATGGTGTTCCTAAGGAGATTATGTCAGATCGAGAAACGTAGTTTACCTTGAGGTTCCGGAAGAAGTTCCAAGAGGCCATGGGAACCAAGTTGTCTTTCAGCACTGCTTTCCACCCACAGACCGGAGGCCAGACAGAACGAGTGAATCAGATTCTCGAAGACATGCTCCAAGCCTGTGTCCTTGCATATGGAGCTAAGTGGGAAGATTGTCTTCCATTCGTTGAGTTCTCCTATAACAATAGTTATAAATCAAGTCTCTAGATGGCACCATTTGAAGTGTTATATTGACGCAAGTGTCGCACACCCCTCAATTGGTCAGAGGCCGGAGAAGGGCTAGTCTTTGGACGAGATGTTCTCCGCGAAGCAGAAGAACAAGTGCAGCTAGTCAGAGAGCGTCTGAAGACCGCCAAATCAAGACAGAAGAGCTATGCTGACACTCGTCGCCGACAGGTGAACTTCCTAGTCGGAGACCATGTGTACCTACGGGTAACCCCCCTTAAGGGAACCAAGCGTTTCCACGTTAAGGGGAAGCTCGCACCAAGATTTATTGGCCCCTTTAAGATCACCGCACGACAAGGAGAAGTGGCTTATCAGTTGGAACTACCACCTGAACTATCCGATGTGCACAACGTATTCCATGTGTCACAACTCCGGAAGTGCCTCCAAGTTCCAGACAAGCCTGATCTCTACAAAGATGTCGATCACCAAGCCATTGACCTTCAGCCTGATTTGACCTACCGTGAGAAGCCCATCCGAATTTTGGATGAAGCAGAGCGATGTACGCGAAGCCACACCATAAAGTACTTCAAGGTCCAGTGGAGCAACCACACTGAAGCAGAAGCCACCTGGGAACGTGAAGACTACCTTAGATCCGAGTTTCCCAATCTCTTTTAAAGCCTAGCTTAGGAATCTCGGGGATGAGATTCTTGTAAGGGGGGTAGGTCTGTCACACCATGCATTTTGTGACATGTCATTCGCATTAATAAAGCATGAAAATTTGGACCAACAAAAACTTTTGCATTATTTGGCTTTTTATTTGGAGTTGGTTTTCTCACTGTGATTTTCTAGTGCTCTTTAAAGTCAACATAACTCCACCTTATATACTTCATCTCCTTGCCCCAAACTTCTGCCCAATGATCATGCCATGTGTATAGTGCAATATAGTATTTTCTTACAAAATAATTTGGCCAAATAGTATTTTCAAAAGTTAGTTTTCCAAAAACCCATGAATTGAGGTTTGCACTACAAGTACTTGATTTGGGGTATGAAAAATATTTCAAAGAGTATATTTGAAACCTATTAGATATAGGACTCCCATAAACCACAAAAATATAATTTTAAAAGTAATTTTCCTATTTTATTTAAAGGCTTTTTCTTAAGGCCAGAATTGGTCTTTAATAGGTTAAAATTAGTTATCTGTTTCAAAAATATTTGAGAAAAATCATGGAAACTCAGTGGACATATATTTTCCATATATAAGGGTTTCAACACATGGTCATGTTCAAAATATTGGGCAAAACCCCCCAAAACCCTCTCTGACCAGAATCAAATTTGAACAACTTTGTACTACCAACTTTCTCTCCTTGACCCCAACTTTTATGAGCATGTTCACATGACCAAATGAGGCCACTACACCAACTGGTGCCTCAAGGAGAAGTGATTTTCTCAACTAGATCTACACAAGTTCATTTCTGCTAATTTCTAGGGTTTGCCAAAGTTTCATTAGCAAAGTCTTCCAAATGAGCTCATCTTCCTTCTACCCTATCATTTTGTCATGACAAACACCCCTGCCAAATGGCACAAGAAGTAAATTAGTGCAAGTGCCCCAAAATCATATCAAACACCTTCTGCATGTTAACTAAAAACCCTGTTTGGGCCTCTTCCACTAATCTCCATGAGCTCTACTTTTTACCGCAACCCCTCCTAGTCCCCCTCTAGCACCTGGATGCTTTTCTGCCCGAGAAAGCAATAATGAAGGGGGGAGAACCCCATTTTTCTTCTCTGGACAATGGATTCCTCCCTCTCTCTCAGCCTCCTTCTCTCCCTGCAGATTTCCAGAGAACCCAAGGCTCTCCCCAGCTTTTGCCCATGCCTCCTTCAGCTGCCAGACACAAGTGGATGCACGAGGACGCGGGAAAACCATGGATACCGGCCAAAGTCGTGCTCTGGAGGGCCTGGCAGGGCACCCGACCGTTGACGCTGCGCCCCCCAACCACCTCGAGCCTCCCCCACACGCCAGTCGATGCCCCTCGACGTCCACTCCACGCTAGCAGGCCACCCACTTGCTCCCGTGCCCCCTCTCTCACCTGCAGCTCGCACCAGAACACCGCCCCACTCGGCCATTGCTTGCGCCGCTCCTGTGGCCCGCCCGCAGCTCGTCCCTCTCCTCCTCTCTCTCCATGGCACCCTAGACCACTCCCACGAACACCCCCGAGCCCTCCATTCCGTCTCTAACGGCCACCCAAACCAATCCCTTGGGCGCCCGTAGGCCGTGCCTACGGTGGACCTCGCCCAGCGTATATAAAGCGACCCCGAGCCCCTCTCTCGCTTCCTGTCGCTCTCCCACACTCCCAATCTACCTCCCAATCCACCCATTCGACCACAGAGAAGCCCGAGCTCGAGATCGAGCTCGAGCTCCGCCGCCTCGGGTCGTCAGTGTCCACGCGGTACAGGCCTCCTCTACCCCCGTTCTCTCTCGATCTGGAACCACACGGCATCACTGACCCTTTTCCCTCTCTCCCCCACTCTTTTTGCAGCCGGAAACGGACGGAACCACCGACGCCCGAAGCACCTCCGCCGCGTGACCTCATCGCCGGCAAACCAGGCTGCTCCGATGACCACCTCCACCACCCACCGGATGGCGATGTCCCCCCTGAGTCCAACGGTGCCACCCGCTCGACCTGCCGTGCCCTGTAGCATCGCTGGTGAGCTCGCCGTCCCCTCTGCCACGAGGTTAGAGATGACAGGTGGAGCCCACCTGTCATCCTCTCCTCTCCCTCGCCCCCGTTCTCTCTCTCTAACATTGGGCCCTGCCCGTATAGTTTGAAATCTGGTGCGCGCGCTGCTCGGCTCGCCTGGGCCGAATTGCCTCTGGGCCTGTGCACTGCGGCTGTTCTGGCCCAGTTGCACAGTGGCCTTTTTCCTTTTCTTTTTCTGTCACATTTCCAAAAATTCCACAGGATGAAATATTTATCCAAATTCAATAATTCCAACTCCTAAAATCTTAGAATAATCCCACCTATTTATTGATGTAACTTTTATACACATCCATTACACTTTTTTACACTGTTCAAATTTAAATTCAAATTTGAACAATAAAATCTTTGTTTGAAAATCCACTACTCTGTCCCCCCTAACTCCAATTCCAAAACTAAGAATTTTCCCCTTCTTAGTTTTCCTCCTAGTATTTTACCAAAATCAGTTGACATTTTCCTGAGCACTTTGACTTTTCTATTTTTATTATTTTCTTTTTTCATTGTTTTCTTGCGATGATTAGATCCCGTATTTGACGAAGTTGCTGAAGAAGAAGAAGGAGAAGGATTTGAAGATCTCGAAGAACAAGCCAATCAAGGCAAGTAGCCCTTTGACCATGACACCCCTCTTGTTCATCGGTACCCTTTTTCCGATTGCATGATGATGAAATATGACGGTGGTAGACTTGTTGTGAACCACCACATGATGCATACCCTTACTCATGACATTACCTTGTTCATGATTGCATTGTCAAGAGACTAGTTAATGCATAATGATGCATGTGTACCATGAACTCTTCATGGATACATTCTTTCGAAAACCCCATCGGGTACCCCTAATGCCCTTGGGAGATTTTGAACTAAGGTCACCACTTGAGGAAGAAGTGGTGTACCGAAGAGAGATTTTGGTGTGTGTAAAATGATGGATTGGATTTATGTGTGATTACCGTCCCAACCAAACATGTGCAACCACTCTACCCCTTTATGGGACGGGGCATTATTGATTACCTAGACTGGTACTAGCATGGTTCCCACATTACTAGTCATGGTGGTGACTTGAGGGCACTCTCGGGACGGGGTCGTGCTTGGATAGGCGGCCATGACTGTTTTCACAGGGCACCGGACACACCGTTGGTCCCTTTGTGTATGTGTGATAATGTGAAAAGGGCAGAGTCCCACGATCTTTTTCTTATACACGAGGCCCGTGTATCAACGAGTGGACCCTACGTTAGTGTCGTCTAGGGAAAGGTAATGATCGAGTGCTTCCCCCGAGTACTTGAGGTACTACGGGATCGTGGATGACACGAAAGCTTCCCGGATCTTGTGGGTAAAGTGCGCAACCTCTGCAGAGTGTCAAACTATTCGAATAGCCGTGTCCACGGTCATGGACAGTTGGGAGGTGCTACTTAAACTATGTCCAGAAATTTTACAATCTCGGCGCATGTGTGTGTGGAAGAGAACTATTTGTGTCAAGGTGGTGACTTGACATGTTGAATGAAATGGAATTGATCCAAACTCTATTTATGTTGATATCTGTAACCTGTTCTCAAGGTTACCCATGTCCATTGATGCATATCTCACAAATTGATAGGACTTCTCAACTAGCGTGAAGCTAGGTAGCTTAATTGTTGTACAATTGCATTGTTACTTTGAACCAAATCATGGGTTGCTTGCAAGTACATTCAAAGTACTCATTGGCTTGCCACTAGTTATTTAATTGACCAGGCATGGAAGAACAGGAGTTCAAGGAAGAGTTCTTTGGGGACGAACACACGGACTAGGACGCTGCCCAGTCAGAATGCCTATAGGGTTAAGGCACATGGCATGGTTTCTACTTATCAACGAAGAATTCCGCTGCTTGTGTTTCATTTGATGTTCAGCCCTTAAGGCTTTATCAATGTAAGACTTGACCATAATGGTCATAAATTGTGTAAGACGGTATGTATGGATGTAAGACTCTTGTTATTCAGCTTCTGTGTATTCAGTGAGCATTGATATCTGGGATCACTGTACACGTGCATTCGGTGATCTCGACCTATGAGTTGGGGCCCCCACACGTAATCAAGTAGAGAGCAATAATAATAAATCTCGGATGACAACACTTTCTCAAAACAATCATAGTATGATATAACAAGATGGTATCTCGCTAGCCTTTTCTGAGACTGCAAAACATAAATGCAGAGCACCTTTAAAGATCAAGGACTGACTAAACATTGTAATTCATGGTAAAAGAGATCCAGTCATAGTCATACCCAATATAAACTAATAGTAATGCATGCAAATGACAACGGTTCTCTCTAGCGGGTGCTTTTCAATAAGAGGGTGATGAGGAACATAAAAGTAGATAGATAGGCCCTTCGCAGAGGGAAGCAGGTATTTGTAGAGGTGCCAGAGCTCGACTTTGAAATAGAGATGAATAACATTTTGAGTGATATACTTTCACTGTCAACATAACAACTAAGAGATCTCAATATCTTCCATGCTACACACATTATAGGCGGTTCCCAAACAGAATGGTAAAGTTTATACTCCCCCACCACCAACAAGCATCAATCCATGGCTTGCCCGAAACAACGGGTGCCTCCAACTAGCAACAATTCTAGGGGAGTTTTGTTTGCAATTATTTTGATTTGATTTGAGCATGGGACTGGGCATCCCGGTGACCAGCCATTTTCTCATGAATGAGGAGCGGAGTCCACTCCTCTTGAGAATAACCCGCATAACATGGAAGATACAGACAGCTCTTGTTGATACATGAGCTGTTTGAGCATACAAAATAGAATTTTATTTGAAGGTTTGGAGTTTGGCACATACAAATTTACTTGGAACGGTAGGTAGATACCGCATATAGGAAGGTATGTTGGCTTCATATGGAATAAATTTGGGGTTTGTGGAGTTTGGAAGCACTAGCAGTATTCCCGCTTAGTACAGGTGAAGGCTAGCAAGAGACTGGGAAGCGACCAACTGAGAGAGCGACAACAGTCATGAACATGCATTAAAATTAATCAACAACGAGTGCAAGCATGAGTAGGATATAATCCACCATGAACATAAATATCGTGAAGGCTATGTTGATTTTGTTTCAACTACATGCGTGAACATGTGCCAAGTCAAGTCACTCGAATCATTCAAAGGAGGATTCCACCCTATCATACCACATCACAACCATTTTAATAGCATGTTGGCATGCAAGGTATACCATTATAAGCTCCCAGCTAATTAAGCATGGCATAAGCAACTATAATCTCTAATTGTCATTGGAAACATGTTTATTCATAATAGGCTGAATCAGGAATGATGAACTAATCATATTTACAAAATCAAGATAGGTCGAGTTCATACCAGCTTCTCTCATCTCAATCAGTCCATCATATATCGTCATTATTGCCTTTCACTTCCACGACCGAACGGTCTGGATAATAATAATAGTGCACATGCATTGGACTAAGCTGGAATCTGCAAGCATTCAATTCAAGGGAGAAGACAAGGTAATATGGGCTCTTGGTTAAATCAACAATCATGCATATGAGAGCCACTCAGCATTTTCATTATGGTCTTCTCCTCTCGACCCCCAAAGAAAAGAAAAGAAATAAAACTATTTACACGGGAAAGCTCCCAACAAGCAAAAGAAGAACGAGAAATCTTTTTGGGTTTTCTTTTAATTACTACTTCAAGCATATAAAGTAAACTAACTATTTTTTTGGTTTTTCTTAAGGTTTATCAAACACACAAGAAGAAAGCTAGAAAAGAAATTAAACTAGCATGGATAGTACAATGAAAAAGTATGGGCACCGACAACTAGAATGAGTGTGTGAACATGAATGTAATGTCGGTGAGAAATACGTACTCCCCCAGGCTTAGGATTTTGGCCTAAGTTGGTCTATGCCCATGGATCATGGCTACTCTTTCCGGTGTACTGAGGAGTGTCATCATATTGCCACTGACTGGCGATCTCCTCTGGATCCCACTGAAAATAGGATGGTCGATAAGGGGAAAGTGGTGGTTCCGGCTCAGGCTCTGGAGCTGATGTCTGGCCACGGAGCGCATAGACGGCCTCCGGCAAGACGAGGTAAGGGCCTGCAGTTAAATCAAACAAAGAGGGCGCATGCAAGATAATAGTCTCATTGTGTTTCTTATGAAATCTCAAATTGGACAAAGCATCTTATCATCATTTTTAACAATAAACTCATGTGCTACCATGCTCTTATAATCTAGAAAGGTAGGGGGCAGCAGTTTTTCCTCTTTCTCAAAATGCCTAATAGGTATCCTGAAATGTTTAGCAAGGCATGCAGCATAGATACCTCCAAAGATGGGGCCCTTTGTACGGTTCGGGCTTAATCGTTTAGCAATAATAGCGCCCATACTAACAGAGTTATCACGAAATAAAGCATGGAACAAAATAATAATATCAGGAACACTAAGGTTTCCACAGTTTCCACGACCAATTAAGCATCGACTAGCAAATATTGCAAAGTAGCGTAAAACAGGAAAATGTATGCTAGTAATTCTTGCATTGGAAACCTTTCTCGTTTCCCCTACAGTAATAGTATCAATAAATCCATCCATATCTTTACAATGTGGTTCCTCTAAGCTGCCCCCGAAAGGTATCTTGCAAACCGTGCAAAATTTATATAGTGACATCTCCCTGCCACATCCTATAAATGAAACTCTACTGAAGGAGGTGATTTCTTAGGATAAAAGTAGAAATTTTGCACGAAAGTATTGGTGAGTAAGAGATACTGTTTGATCTGGTCGTGGAGGAAGTCAGTGAGGCCCGTATTATCAACCAACGAATAAAAGTCATCATGAATCCCGACTGCTCTCAAGAAATCATCACAAGGCCATTCACATGGCCATACTTCCGCCACACGAGGGAGATTATACTTGGGATTTTCATTCTCCTTAGCTCGTTTATCCTTAGGGCCTTGGCTAGAAGAGCCCCTCAAGAAAAATCTCTTCTTCTTTTTCTGAAAATTTCTGAAATTTTTAGTAACTCAAAATAAAAGTGAATCAAACTCAACAAATTGATAGCAACTACTCCCACAAGTGCCTAGAGACTATATCATGCATTAGAATTACTTGGGACCATATAAATTTGACATGCAAGCTCAAGAATAGGGTCACCTAGGCAGCAAAAATTTGCAATGAATAAAGCACTTGTACAAAAACTAGTTGGACCATTGGAGGAGTCACATACCAAAGAACAATCCCCCAAAGCAGTTTTGTGAATGGAGCTTTGAGCAAGGAGATTGAAATGGTAGCAAAGTGAGCTAGAACTCATGCTTGAGCTGGATGGTGATTTTTTTGGGAGGAAGAAGAAGTGTGTGGGTGCAGGAATAAGTGGAGGGGGACCACTGTGGACCCACGAGGCAGGGGGGCGTGCCTTGTAGGGGTGGGCGCACCCTGGACCCTCGTGGCCAGGTGCCAGCTCCCCCTGCTGTGTTCTTAGTGCCAAATATTCTCAAATATTCCAGAAAAAATCATATTAAATTTGTAGGGCATTTGGAGAACTTTTATTTTCGGGTATTTTTTATTGCATGGATAATTCAGAAAACGGATAGAAAATACTATTTTTACTTTATTTAATCTAAATAACAGAAAGTAAAAGGAGGGTACAGAAGATTGTGCCTTCTAATTTCATCCATCTCATGATCATCAAAAGGAATCCGCTAACAAGGTTGATCAAGTCTTGTTAACAAACTCATTCCGAATCGCATGAAACTGGAGAAATTTCGAATGACACTAGGTTACCTCAACGGGGATATGAACATCCCCAATAATAAGAATATCACATTTCTTCTAGATAGTAGGAAGAGGAAATTCAAAACCTCCAATAATAATCGATGGAATTTTTCAAATAGAACTGATACTCTGAAGGTTGTTTCCTCGGAAAGTGTACCATATGCTCATTACCATTAACATGAAAAGTGACATTGCCTTTGTTGCAATCAATAACAGCCCGTGTAGTATTCAAAAAGGGTCTAACAAGGATAATTGACATATTATGGTCCTTGGGGATATCAAGAATAACAAAGTCCGTTAAGATAGTGACGCTTGCAACCACAACAGGCCATCCTCATAAATACCGACAGGTATAGCAGTTGATTTATCATCCATTTGCAAAGATATTTCAGTAGGTGTCAACTTATTCAATTCAAGTCTACGATATAAAGAGATAGGCATAACACTAACACCGGCTCCAAGATCACATAAAGAAGTTTTAGCATAGTTTCTTTTAATGGAGCATGGTATAGGTGGTACTCCTGGATCTCCAAGTTACTTAGGTATTCCACCTTTAAAAGTGTAATTAGCAAGCATGGTGGAAATTTCAGCTTCTGGTATCTTTCTTTTATTTGTAATAATATATTTCATGTACTTAGCATAAGGATTACTTTAAGCATATCAGTTAAGCGCATACGTAAGAAGATAGGTCTAATCATTACAGCAAAGCGCTCAAAATCCTCATCATCCTTTTTCTTGGATGGCTTAGGAGGAAAAGGCATGGGTTTCTGAACCCATGGTTCTCTTTCGTTACCGTGCTTCCTAGCAACAAAGTCTCTCTTATCATAACGTTGATTCTTTGATTGTGGGTTATCAAGATCAACAGCAGGTTCAATCTCTACATCATTATTATTGCTAGGTTGAGCATCAACATGAACATTATCATTAACATTATCACTAGGTTCATGTTCATCACTAGATTGTGTTTCAGCATCAGAAATAGAAATATCATTGGGATTCTCAGGTGTGTCTACAACAGGTTCACTAGAAGCATGCAAAGTCCTATCATTTTTCTTTTTCTTCTTTTTAGAAGGACTAGGTGCATCTACATTAGTTCTCGAAGAATCTTGCTCGATTCTCTTAAGGTGACCTTCAGGATACAAAGGTTCCTGAGTCATTTCACCCGTTCTAGTAGCCACTCTAACAGCAAAATATTGTTTATTATTTAATCATCGAGCAAATCATTTTGAGCTTTAAGTACTTGTTTTGCTTGAGTGGTAACCATAGAAGCATATTTACTAATGAGTTTAAGTTCACCTTTAACTCTAGCCATATAATCACTCAAGCGTCCAATCATGTAAGCATTACTCTTTAATTCTCTACCAACATAAGCATTAAAATTTTCTTGTTTATCCATAAAGTCATCAAATTCATCCAATCATTGGCTAGCAAACTTAGTAGAAGGGATTTCAACCTTATCATATCTATAGCGAGAATTTACCTTTACTACCTGTGTCGGGTTATCAAGACCGTGTGTTTTTTCAATAGGTGGTAAATTAAGACCATGTATTTCTTCAACAGGAGGTAAATTCTTAACATCTTCAGCTTTAACACCTTTTTCTTTCATAGATTTCTTTGCCTCTTGCATATCTTCAGGACTGAGAAATAGAACTCCCCTCTTCTTTGGAGTTGGTTTAGGAGTTGGCTCAGGAATTGGCTCAAGAGTTGGCTCAGGAATTGGCTCAGGAAGAGTCCAAGTATTTTCATTAGTCAACATATTATTCGATAGCAATTCATCTTGATCGACTGTTCTTTCCCTGAAAACACAACCAACACAACTATCCAAGTGGTCCTTGGAAGCATCAGTTAGTCCATTATAAAACATATCAAGTATTTCATTTTTCTTAAGAGGATGATCAGGCAAAGCATTAAGTAATCGGAGAAGCCTCCCCCAAGCTTGTGGGAGACTCTTTTCTTCAATTTTCACAAAATTATATATTTCCCTCAAGGCAGCTTGTTTTTTATGAGCAGGGAAATATTAGTAGAGAAGTAATAAATCATATCCTGGGGACTACACACATAACCAGGATCAAGAGAATTAAACCAAGTTTTAGCATCACCCTTTAATGAGAATGGAAATATCTTAATTATCTAATAGTAGCGAGATTTCTCATCATTAGTGAACAGGGTGGCTATATCTTTTAACTTAGTAAGATGTGTCACAACAGTTTCAGATTCATAGCCATAGAAAGGATCAGATTCAACCAAAGTAATTATCTCAGGATTGATAGTGAATTCATAATCCTTATCAGTAACAAAGATAGGTGAAGTAGCAAAATCAGGGTCATATTTCATTCTAGCATTCAGAGTTTTCTGTTTCAGTTTAGCTAATAACTTCTTAAGATCAGATCTATCATTGCAAGCAAGAAAATCCATAGCAATTTCTTCATCCATAACATAAACCTTAGGAACAACAGGAAATTCATATTTAGGGGGAGAACCTTCATCATCACTATCTTCAATAATTTAATTTTCAAGAATTTCATTCTCTCTAACCCTAGCAAGTTGTTCATCAAGATATTCACCCAATGGCACAGTAGTATCAAGCATAGAAGTAGTTTCATCATAAGCATCATGCATAGTAGAAGTGGCATCATCAATAACATGCGACATATCAGAATTAATAGCAGAAGCAGGTTTAGGTGTCGCAAGTTTACTCATAACAGAAGGAGAATCTAGTGCAGAGCTAGATGGCAGTTCCTTACCTCCCCTCGTAGTTGAGGGATAAATCTGAGTTCTTTTGTCTTTCAAGTTCCTCATAGTGACCAACATATATAAATCCCAAGTGACTCAAAGAATAGAGCTATGCTCCCCGGCAATGGTGCCAGAAAATAGTCTGGATAACCCACAAGTATAGGGGATCGCAGCAGTTTTCAAGGGTAGAGTATTCAACCCAAATTTATTGATTCGACACAAGGGGAGCCAAAGAATATTCTCAAGTATTAGCAGTTGAGTTTTCAATTCAACCACACCTGGATAACTTAGTATCTGCAGCAAAGTATTTAGTAGCAAAGTAGTATGGAAGTAACGGTAACAGTAGCAAAAGTAACGATAGCAGTTTTAGTAATTGTAACAGTAGCAACGATAAAGTAACTAAGCAAAGAACAATATGTGAAAAGCTCGTAGGCATTGGATCAGTTATGGATAATTATGTCAGATGTGATTCCTCATGTAATAGTTATAACATAGGGTGACACAGAACTAGCTCCAATTAATCAATGTAATGTAGGCATGTATTCCAAATATAGTCATACATGCTTATGGAAAAGAACTTGCATGACATCTTTTGTCCTACCCTCCCGTGGCAGCGGGGTCCTAGTGGAAACTAAGGGATATTAAGGCCTCCTTTTAATAGAGTACCGGACCAAAGCATTAACACATAGTGAATACATGAACTCCTCAAACTACGGTCATCACCGAGAATTATCCTGATTATTGTCACTTCGGGGTTGTCGGATCATAAAACATAATAGGTGACTATAGACTTCCAAGATAGGATCAAGAACACACACATATTCATGAAGACATAATAGGTTCAGATATGAAATCATGGCACTCGGGCCCTAGTGACAAGCATTAAGCATATCAAAGTCATAGCAACATCAATCTCAGAACATAGTGGATACTAGGGATCAAACCCTAACAAAACTAACTTGATTACATGGTAAATCTCATCCAACCCATCACCGTCCAACAAGCCTACACTGGAATTACTCACGCACAATCGTGACCATCATGAAATTGGTGATGGAGGATGGTTGATGATGACGACGATGATGAATCCCCCTCTCTGGAGCCCCGAACGGACTCTAGACCAGCCCTCCCGAGAGAGATTAGGGCTTGGCGGCGGCTGTCGGATATCGGGTTCCGACACTCTGGGATGCGCACGAATATATTCTCCCTACCGATCCATGCCCCAAAGCCTCATCGCGAATCTAAGCTACACGAGGAACAACACAAGGGACACAAGGTTTATACTAGTTCGGGCCACCGTTGTGGTGTAATATCCTACTCTAGTGTGTGGTGTGGTGGATTGCCTCTGGGGCTGATGATGAACAGTACAGAGGAAGAACAACTTCGCGAGGGGTGTTCTTGAGCTGGTGCGGTATTCTACCTGGGATGGATCCGATACCCTCCTACTGTGGTGGCTAGCTCTATATATAGGGGCCCTGGTCCTCTTCCCAAATATTGAGCGGGAAGGGAGCCAACAACGGCCATTTTGAAGGGGGACAACTAGTACAAGTTATCCTGACTAAAGTTGGTCTTCGACTGCCAAAGGCACCCGCGATGACGGCATCTTGGGATCCACAGTGACCTCCGTCCTACCGCTCTGCTGGTCTTGGTCTCGTTGCACCGATATGGTAACCTTTTCTTGATGACTCTATACTTCGCGCCTGTGCTTGCTCCCTTTGCACCAAAGAGGAAACGAGGACACTGCACAGGCTGGTGCCCGCCTGTTGCCTGCCTGGTCTCGATCGTCATGGCTTGCATCATGAGCACCTTGCGAGGTATCCCTTGCCTTGATCTCTCCGCCTCCTCGCGAGCCTGCCTGGTGAGGCCACCCCTAGGGAAGCCTTGCATCGTCCTTCCCACGAGGCTTGGCACTTCGCGAGGGTCTTGAGCTTGGGTCGATGTAGGCGGGCCGCACTGGGCCACTGCTTGAGCCATGCCGTAGGCCGCAGGCAGGCAAGTCTGGGGACCCCCGTTCCCAGAACACCGACAGTAGCCCCCGGGCCCAAGGCGCGCTCTGAGTTGGCTTAGCAGTGAAGCCAAAAGGGCAAGTGGGGAGCGCCGCGGCCCCAATAGCTTGCGGCCTTGGTCGCCGCGTGGCGGTTGATTGGATGTGGGCGTCTCCGCTTCCCCACGCTGCCTCAGCAACTACCCGATTTGACGAGTCCCTGCTGCATGCAAAAAGAGTCATGATTACCTGCGATCGTGGAGGCCGACGGTTGGCCTCCCTTGGGCTATAAATTTGTGGGGGGGGGGGGGGCGCAGGCGCCCTGCTGCACATCTCCCTTCCCCCCGCCTGCTTCTTCTTCCTCCTTGCTCCAATTGCTTGCCATGTCCCATGGCGCCCACGAAAGGGTTTTCGACCGCGGAAAAGGGGAAGGCTCGCATAGAAGGGCCTGGGTCCCCTCCACCCAAACGCTGCAGAGGTCGTCCCCGCAAGCACCCCGCGACTCCTGCAGCGGCTCCCTGTGGTCGCGGCGGTGGTCCTTCGCGCGGTGATGGTCGCCCAGTTGGCGGGGAAGACGCACCGTGGCCGCACGGCCTCCCCGGCCACGCTTTCACTCGGCAGAGGTGCTGCCGGAGTTTGTCATGTGGTCGGCAGATCCGGCCGGCAACTGACTCCAGCTCCCCCGCTTCTTCACTGCCGAAATGCCAGCCGATGCCACAGGCGGGCTCTGGCTCCAGGCGAATGGCTGTTGCAGCAGGGCCTCCTGGGTCGCGGTGGAGATCTCCGTCGCCGGGACCGTGGCCCTGGCCCGCGGCTGGCAGACGTTTGCCCGCGCGCGTGGCCTGGGCTGGTGGTGCACCCTCCACTTCAAGTTCGATGGTGACGCGACCCTCTTCGTGACGGTGTTCGGAGAAGATGGCCGCCGTGTTGCGTGCTGCCCTGAAGATGATGACGACGACGAGGTGCTTGGCCTTGGCGACGGCCGTGACGAGGGCGAAGGCGACTCCGCTCCTGGCGGCGTCCGCAGCGCACCAGGCTTTAGCGGCTCTTTCTCTGGTGACAGCTCCTCTAGCGGTGGCCACGATCAGCCAGCACGTCACCGCGCCCGCTTCGAGGGTGGTAGCGGGTCGTCCCGCCGTCGCGCCCCGGTGAAGCGCGAGGAGGAGTCTGATTGAGCTCGGGAGGGCGGTGCGGATCCCTCCTCGCGAGCCGTTGCGGGGCACGCTGCGTTTATTTTGTTTTCTCCCTTTCCTGCATTGAGAGAGAGAAGTATGGACCCCCGTGGGGGGAGGGGGCGTGCAAGACCATCAACCCTAAGTGTCATGCTATTTTATCGTTCTCGTGCTGTGTTATGGTGTTGCGGCTATGTGCTTGCGCGTAGGAACAACTTAGCTCGGGAGGTTCGCTGCAGTTTCCGCCTCGCGTGGTACTTGCCCGAGGCTTCGCCGGGCATCTTAAGGTCTGCAAAAATCAGTCGGGAGAATAGCTTTCGAACCTTTGTCGCGAGGGTGACCAGCTTAGATCCGGCGTTTTGCATCGCGATGCCCATGGGGCATGGACCGGGAGGGTTGCTCCCGCTGCGAACTTGAGTTAGGGAGCCTCACGAAATCAGGAGGGGAAAAGCTCACGAGGGCGCCCACGTAGCCCCCTCGCGAGGCTTGTGAGAAAGAGAGCGAGCCGAGCGAAAGCCAAAGACAGAGAACAGGGGCAGGGAACGGCAAACGACACTAGAAGCAACTCCAATAAAAGTTCGAACGAGGGAGAACAAGCCAACTACGGAAAGCAACTAAAAAGCTGCGTCTGACACCTAGTCTAGTCATTGATGTCTTCTCACCAGCGCGGAGCTAAGTGCTACCAGTGGGCGTGGGCGGGAGCCCCCGAGGCCCAAGGGCGGCACTCTGGAGACTCTGGGGCGTGTACAGCCCCAACTCATTATTACGTGAGAATGTCATGGGCGGCGAGCTTCACAGGTGCTGGGCCTTCTTCACAGGCACCGGGCCTTTCTTGGGGCGGCGAGCTTCACAGGCGTTGGGCCTTCTTCACAGGCACCGGGCCTTTCTTGGGGCTGCGAGCTTCACAGGCACAAGGCCTTCTTTATAGGCACTTGGCCCTTCTTCACAGGCACCGGGCCTTCTTTACAGGCACTGGGCCTTACTTCAAGGGTATAACCTCCGGAGGTGCTGAATGTTCCACGCGTTCGGAATGGGCACCCCTTCCTGGGTCTCCAAGCGCGCAGCGCCAGGTCTGGAAACATGAACAACCTTGAACGGGCCCTCCCACATGGGCGAGAGCTTGTGCAGCCCTTCCCTGGAGAGAACCCGCCTGAGCACGAGGTCACCTACCTCAAGAGTCCTGGGGCGGATGTTACGGCAGTGGTACCGCCCCAGCGCCTGCTGGTATCTTGCTGCTCGTAGCGCGGCCTCCCGATGGTGTTCCTCCCCCAGCACGAGGTCCATCCTCCGCATGGCGTCCTGCTACGTTTCATCAAACGTCAGGACCCGCACGGAGCGACGCCTGACCTCGTGAGGGAGGACCGCCTCTGCTCCGTAGATGAGGAAGAACGGGGTCTCGCCAGTCGACTTGGTCGAGGTAGTGCGGATGGACCATAGCACGGACTGGAGCTCATCATACCAGCCCCTGCCGCAGGCCTCGAGCTTCTTCTTTAAGGTCCTGGTTTTGAGGCCTTTCAGGACCTCTGCGTTGGCGCATTCAGCTTGGCCGTTACTCCGGGGATGTGCCATCGAAGCGTAGCATATCTACGTTCCAAGGTTAGCACAATATGTTTTGAAGAGATTGCTGGTGAACTATGAACCATTGTCGGTGATGATGCGATTAGGCACCCAGAATCGGCTCACGAGGCCCTTGATGAACTTGACTTCAGAACCAGCTGGGATGGTGCGGACAGCTTCCACCGTCGCCTACTTGGTGAACTTGTCGATGGCAATGTAGAGGTAGCGGTAGCCCCCAGGTGCTCGAGGAAATGGGCCCAGGATATCCAGCCCCCAGACCGCGAACGGCCTCAAAAGTGGGATGGTCTGCAGGCCCTGAGCTGGCTGATGAATCTGCTTGGCATGGAATTGGCAGGCTTCGCAAGCCTTCACCAATTCGATTGCGTCGTTGAGTGCTGTAGGCCAGTAAAACCCGCTGCGAAACGCCTTGCCGAAGAGGGTCCTTGATGACGAGTGGTGCCCATAATATCCATCGTGTATGTCAGCCAGCAACTCCTTCCCCTATTCCCTGGAGATGCAACGCAGGGAAACATCATTTGGCTTCTTCCGGTAGAGCTCTCTGTCTTGGATGCAGTAGGTTGTGGCCTGCCGGGCTACGCGTTCCGCGTCCTCTCCTTCTCTGGTAGAGTCCCTTGCATCAGGTAGTCCTTGAATTCCGTAGTCCAACATCCCTTCTGGGGCTCCAGTGCTAGGAGCAAGCGTGCTCCCGATGTTGGGCCACAAGCCGGAGCTCCTGTGGCAGGTGGTTGAGGGAGCTCTTCCCGAGACTGCTCTATGCTGGACAGCATCCGTGCTGCCGAGGGCTTGAAGAGCCGTTCCTCGAAAACGCCAGGCTCCTGAGGCAGCCGCCTTGATGCCCTCCTGGCGATGTCATTGGCCTCTTGGTTGGTGCCGCGGGGCACATGCTGCAACTCCAGCCCCCAAAATTGCTTTTCCATTCTGCGCACCTCCGCAAGATATGCTTCCATGTGCTCGTCCTTGGGCTCATACACTTTGTTGGAGAAGTTGACGAGGAGCTGTGAGTCACCCTTGATGACGAGGCGCTTTACCCCAAGAGCGGCTGTGACCTTTAAGCCTGCTATGAGGCCCTCGTACTCTACTATGTTGTTGGAAACCTTCTCGCCCTACTGGAAACAGAGCTGCACGGCATAATAGAGCTTGTCCTGAGTGGGGGATATAAGCACTGCGCTAGCCCCCGCGCCATGTCATGAGAATGCTCCATCGAAGTACATAACCCAACCGTCTGGTGCCTTGCTTCCTGGGGAATGTGACCGATCTTCGCGTGCCTCGAGCCCTGGCGCCTCTGGTCATTCTGCCACAAAACCTGCAAGTGCGGCTCCTTTGACAACCCTGGTCATGCTGGATTCCAACTGAAATGCTAGCAACTCGATGTTCCATTCAGCGACCCTTCCAGTGGAGTTGGGACTCCTGAGTACCCTCTCCAATGGGTAGGCTGAGACGACCTTGATGGGGTGACCTTGGAAGTAATGCCGCAACTTACGCGAGGCCACCAATAGCGCGAACAAGAGCTTCTGAGGCATGGGGTATCGTGCCCTTGCATCCCGCAACATAGTGCTGACGAAATACACAGGATGCTCGACGAGGGTGGGTGTGCCGTAGGAGCCCATGCCCTCCGGAGAGTTGAGCGCCTCCTGATACGTCAAAGCCCCCAGCTCCTGACTGCTTGGTGAGGCCCCTTCAGACCCAGGGGTGTCTTCCTACTGAGGCGGGTCCCCATTTACCGTGTCCATGGTCTTCGCGAGGCTTTCTCGGTCTGGTGCTGCCACAGTTGGGGCCACGGTCGATCGAGATGTGGCCTTGGCTTGGCGCTCTTCCCGAACCGCCAACAGAGCTGCAGTGGCGGAGTAGGGCGTGGCGGCGAGGTAGAGCACCAGGGGCTCCTGAGGGCGTGGCGACATCATCACCGGAGGGCTGGTCAGGTACTTCTTGAGATCTTGGAATGCTTGATCAGCCTCTTGTGTCTATTCGAACGGGCCCTTCTTCTTCATCAGCTTGAAGAAGGGCAGGGCATGTTCCCCCAGCTTGGAGATGAAGCGCCCTAACGCAGTTACGCGTCCGGGAGCTTCTGCATTTCCCTGAGGGTTTGCGGCGGACTCATGTCTTTGATTCCCTTGACCTTCTCGGGGTTGGCCTCGATCCCCCTGTGGGACACGAGGAAGCCCAGAAGCTTGCCAGAGGGAACACCAAACACGCACTTCTCCGGGTTGAGCCGTAGGTCCACTTCACGAAGGCTCGCGAAGGTTTCTTCCAGGTCCTGTATCAGGGTCTTCGCCTCCCGAGACTTCACCACAATGTCGTCGACGTAGGCCTCGACGTTTCTCCCGAGCTGCCGGCCCAAGGCGACATGCATCCGTCGCTGGAAAGTTGCGCCCGTGTTGCGCAACCCGAACGGCATGCAAGTGTAGCAGTACACCCCGCACGGGGTCAGGAAGGCCATTTTCTCCACGTCTTCTATCGCCATCTTGATTTGGTGATAGCCCGAAAAGGCATCTAGGAAGCACAACAGGTCGCACTCAACGGTGGAGTCGACAATTTGGTCGATGCGGGGGAGTGGGAATGGATCTTGAGGGCAGGCCTTATTGAGGTTGGTGAAGTCGACGCACATGCGCTCCTTTCCTCCCTTCTTCGGCACAACCACAGGGTTTGCCAGCCACTCGGGGTAGGGAACCTCACGAATGACACCTGCAGCTTCCAGCTTGCGGGTTTCTCAGATGATGCAGGCCTGCTTCTCGGTGGACTGCCGCCTTGCTTTCTGCTTCACGGGGCGCACATTGGGGCACACATTCAGGTGATGCTCGATCACCTGCCTTAGGACCCCCACTGAGGGAGTCCTGATAAGGGGGTATCCGGACAGCCAGACTATATACTCTGGCCAGACTGTTGGACTATGAAGGTACAAGACTTAAGACTTCGTCCCGTGTCCGGATGGGACTCTCCTTTGCGTGGAAGACAGGCTTGGCAATCCGGATGTTAGATCTCCTTCTTTGTAACTGACTCTGTGTAACCCTGGCCTCCTCCGGTGTCTATATAAACCGGAGGGTTTAGTCTGTAGGACGAGAACAATCATAATCATAGGCTAGCTCCTAGGGTTTAGCCTCTAGGATCTCGTGGTAGATCTACTCTTGTAATACTCATATAATCAAGATCAATCAAGCAGGAAGTAGGGTATTACCTCCATCGAGAGGGCCCGAACCTGGGTAAAACATCGTGTCCCCTGCCTCCTGTTACCATTAGCCTTAGATGCATAGTTCGGGACCCCCTACCCGAGATCCGCCAGTTTTGACACCGACACCCACTAGCTGCTTGGGTTCCCATGCGAACACCTCCGAGGGTTCCAACTTCGGTGTTTCTTCAGCGGAGCGTTATTAAACTCAGGGAGTCCCGTCCGGATTGGATCCGGAAGGGGAACGTCATCTACATAAAACCACTCCGAGGGCCAGTCTTTAGATGCCTTCTTTGGAGTGCCGGACAGGTATCCGGTCTGGGCGACGCGCCATATTTCGGCTCTGCCCACTTGATATGTAGATTCCCCTTGATTGCGAGCGACGAGGAAGAATAACGTCTTCCATAACTCGAAGTGAGCCTCGCAGCCCAGGAATAATTCACAAAGGGCAACATATCCTGTGATGTGCAGCACGGAGGTGGGGGTAAAGTTGTGCAACTGGAGGCCATAGATCTCCAGGAGCCCGCGAAGGAATGGGTGGATTGGAAACCCAACGCCTCTTAGCAAATATGGGATGAGGCATATCTGCTCCCCCTGAGATGGGTTAGGAGATCTCTCCGCTTATGCCCCGCCATTGTAGGTGGCTAGTTCGGCTTGGACGGGGACCATGTACGCCGGTGGAAGAAACCCTTGGGTCTGCAACTCTACTAAACGGTTGTGGGGGATAGAACATTCTTCCCAATCACCTGGCTTAGAGCTACGGGAGCGAGAAGAGGAGCTGTGGCGACTGGCCATGATGGAATGGTTTTTTCCGGATGCGCTCTGTTTAATGCTTGCTCAAGGGAAGAATGTGAGATTTGGATCTGAGGATCCCCGTCTCTTCAAATAGATGATTTGCCTGTAGGGTCGCGGTGGCAAATGTAAAGATGCTTCGTCTCCTTGTATTCACTCGACACGTGGAGATGGCCATTATTGAAGCACAGAAGTCGAGGAGTACAACATTGATGGGAAGCCGGACACTGTTTGCTACAACAGATACTTTGGATTCGGAGATGAAACCCGCCTTTCAATGCCGAAGACAATTTGCACGCCGGACTCATCGTCATTGAAGCCTAGTTTAGGGGCTACTAAGGGAGTCCTGGATAAGGGGGTATCCGGACAGCCGGACTATATACTCTGGCCGGACTGTTGGACTATGAAGGTACAAGACTCAAGACTTCGTCCCGTGTCCGGATGGGACTCTCCTTTGCGTGGAAGACAAGCTTGGTGATCCGGATGTTAGATCTCCTTCTTTGTAACCGACTCTGTGTAACCCTAGCCTCCTCCGGCGTCTATATAAACCGGAGGGTTTAGTCCGTAGGACGAGAACAATCATAATCATAGGCTAGCTCCTAGGGTTTAGCCTCTATGATCTCGTGGTAGATCTACTCTTGTAATACTCATATCATAAAGATCAATCAAGCAGGAAGTAGGGTATTACCTCCATCAAGAGCGCCCAAACTAAAAACATCGTGTCCCCTGCCTCCTGTTACCATTAGCCTTCGACGCACAGTTCGGGACCCCCTACCCGAGATCCACCGGTTTTGACACCGACATTGGTGCTCTCATTGAGAGTTCCTCTGTGTCGTCGCAACAAGGCTTGATGGCTCATCTCGTTGTCCAGGACAACATCACCTCTGGGGGAGCCCTGGCGATTGGCCAAACTCTCCGACTAGGTGGCTTCGTAGCAACCGCCCGATCGTCTGTCGCGCCGACGATGACTTCTCGGGTCATCAAAAACGACTTCCACGTCAATTCGGAACTCGCCGAACAGATGGATCCAATGGAGCTCTCCTCCCTTAATGAGCTCTTGGATCGCATCGCCGCTTTGGGAGTCGCTACAGACTATGATCGGACTGGGCTTAAACCCGACCAAAGGGATATTAAATCCCCACCGGTCACCCATGAGATAGCGGTAGTGGAAGAGCCACACATGGATTATCCCTCTACGTTGAGCATGAACTATGTCCGGATTACCGAGCTCTTTGAGCCAGATACCCATTCACGGGAGGACATGACCCAGACCCCGAACTTAGAATCGGGCAACGGGCCAGAAAAATCGGGCAACATCCCGCAGCCCGAGCTGCCAAGCCCGGAAGCTCCTCTGCCCCTGGGTGTTAGATCGGGTCAGAATTCGGATTTAACTATGCCCACCCACCCAGACTTATGCCGTCTCTCCCACATCAGACAAGAGCCCCAAGAGACAGTACATCGCTACTGGGCCAGATTCCTCCTTGTGATAAACAGGGTCAAGGACTGTCGCGAGGAAGACGCAATCTCACTTTTCTGCAAAAATTGCACCAACCAAGGGATCCTTAATGCTATAAGTCGATGTAACATAGTACACGTTGCCGACTTAGCAGCCATAGTACAGAAGTACTGTGCGATGGAAAGCGCCTGGAAAACCCAAACAGAATTTTGCGATAATCCGGCTCTCACTAAACCCTTCATCCGAGCTAAAAGGGCAAACTCTCGTAAGTTACCTGATCTAATTCCCAAAAAACCAAAGCCCACTCCAGGGTGCGGAACCGTATTGGAAGAATGGCTCAATGGGCCATGCAAAATTCAGAGCACGATGGATACCACGCCAACGCAAAGCCTTAGAGCATGTTGTATACTCCGGCAGGTAGCAAAAAGCGGCAAGGATCTTCTTGTAAACCATAAAGCAGAGCAACATCCCGTCGAAGACGATGATGCGGTACTGACAGTCTTCGAGACTTTCGCCTCGAATAATAGGCGCAAGCGAGCTCATCGAAATTTTGCTGAAATTTGCCAAGTGGCAAAAATAAATGCGTGGAGCGACGCTGCTATAACCTTCAGTGCTAGTGACGAACCTCAATTCCAAACAGTCCGGGCACCAGCCGCTTTGGTCCTTAGCCCAATCGTGGACGGCTTTCGGCTCACTAAAGTACTCATGGACGGCGGAAGCGGATTAAACCTGATCTATGAAGAAAGCCTCAACAAGATGGAAATTGATAAAAGCCGCATTGAGCAAAGTGGCACGACCTTCAGGGGAATCATCCCAAGTCGGGAGGTACGGTGTGCGGGAAAAATCACACTCGGTGTGGTATTCGGCACCCCGGATAATTACAGGTCCGAAGAAATCATGTTCCAAGTGCCCCATTCAGCAGCGGATACCACGCCCTTTTAGGGCGGGACGCGTTCACAAGCTTTCAAGATATACCCCATTAGGGGTACATGAAGTTCAAAATGCCCGGACCCAATGGAATCATCACTCTAGCCAATGATCCGGACGTCACACTCCACGCCGAAAATGAGACTGCCGCACTAGCCCTGGAAGCATTATCCGAAGCCCTAGTGGCCGAAGAACTAACAACGCTGTGCGCCACAGTGGACAGAGACGGCGTGATACTCGACAAACGACCCAAGTCCACCTCATTCAAGCCCGCAGACGAGATAGTCAAATTCTAGGTCCATCCAACGGACCCCACAAAGACAGCTTCCGTTGGGACACAGTTGAGCCCCATAATGGATGCCGCACTGCAAGACTTCCTACGTGAGAATTGGGATATTTTCGCCTCGCATCCTTCAGACATGCCGGCCATCCCACGCAGGCTGGCCGAACATAGCCTCAATATACTTCAAATGATACAAGCCAGTCAAACAGACTCTTAGGCGCTTCTCAGAGCCTAAACGGCAAGCCATGGGAGAAGAGCTAGCTAAGCTACTTGAGGCCGGATTCATCATAGATATAAAACATTCGGATTGGCTGGCAAATCTGGTAATGGTACGAAATAAGGATAAATCCTGGCGCCTATGTGTCGATTTCAAAGACCTCAATAAAGCCTGCCCCAAGGATCCCTTCCCCCTCCCTCGCATTGACCAAATCATCAATGCCACCACAGTACACGACTCACTATGTTTCCTCGACGCATACTCCGGATACCATCAAATAAAGATGGCGGAATCCGACCAAGCCGCAACGGCCGTCATAACGCCATATGTCCCCTTCTGTTTCAACACTATGCCTTTCCGGCTCAAAAATGTCGGCACAACCTATCAACGTATGATTCAGACATGCCTGGAGAAGCAAATCAGCAAAATAGTGGAGGCATACGTGGACGACATGGTCATAAAAACAAGACACGTCGAAACTTTAATAGATGACTTGAGACTCATGTTCGAGAACCTCCGAACATACGACATCAAGCTCAACCCGGAAAAATGTATTTTCAGTGTACCCTCCGGGAAGTTGCTCGGCTTCATCGTTTCCAATAGAGGAATCGAAGCAAATCCGACAAAAATCCGAGCTCTGTCGCAGTTGGCTATCCCAACACACCTCAAGCATATCCAGAAACTAACTGGATGCGTGGCTGCCTTAAGCCGCTTTATCTCTCGATTAGGAGAAAAGGCACTACCTCTTTACCACCTTCTTCGACGCACCGAACACTTCATGTGGACGGATGCGGCCACGGCCGGACTAGATGAAATAAAGACCCTATTGGCCAGCAATCCAGTCCTTACCGTGCCAAATACTGGCGAACCTATGCTATTATACATAGTTGCAACACATCAGGTTGTAAGCGCAGTGCTCGTCGTCAAACGAGAAGCAGACGGATACAAGTTCCCGCTCTGAAAGCCGGTATATTACGTGTCCACTGTCCTCACTCCATGCAAATCCCGATACCCACACTATCAAAATATAGCATACGCGGTCTTCATGGCATCCCGGAAGCTACGACACTACTTTCAAGAGTGTTCGATTACGGTGGCCTCCGAAGTGCCACTCACTGACATAATAAACAACCATGACGCCACGAGAAGAATTGCTAAATGGGCTATCGAGCTCCTTCTGTTTGACATAACATACAAACCACGGCGGGCCATTAAGTCGCAAGTATTGGCTAACTTTGTCGCCGAATGGACAGAAGCCGAACTCCCTAAAGAGTACGACGCGTACTCCAATTGGATCATGCACTTCGACGGCTCTAAAATGCTGGCCAGATTGAGAGCGGGTGTAGTCCTAACATCCCCCACCGGAGACACGGTCCAATACATACTCCAAATATTATACACAGACTCCAACAACGCAGCCGAATATGAGGCTCTGTTGCATGGTCTTCGGATGGCAGTCTCTATGGGCATTCAATGCCTAGAAGTGTGCGAGGACTCAAACCTCGCAATATCACAAATAAACGGAGATTTTGATGCCAAGGATCCGAAAATGGCGGCCTATCGTAATGCCGTCCTCAAAATGTCAACTCGGTTCGAGGGGCTCGAATTCCATCATGTGGCCCGAGAAAACAATCAAGCGGCGGATATCCTTGCCCGCATCGGTGCTAAACGCGACCCTGTCCCACCTAATATATTCTTGGAAAGGCTGTTCAAGCCATCCGTGGTATGGGAAGGGGAGTCCAGCAACACTATTACGGCTCCGAATACAACCCCAGATTCTAAACCATCTGACGTAATCGGGGGCTCCGCCACCGAAATAACACCTTCGGCCCATGAAATCATGGCTGTAATCGCCCTGTGGACCGAGCCCTTCTTGGCCTACCTAAATAGGCAGGAGCTCCCCAAGGACCAAAATGAAGCATGTTGTATTGTGCGGCATTCCAAGGCCTACAAAGTCCATGAGGGAGAACTCTACAAGAAAAGTGCCACCAGAGTGCTCCAAAGATGCATCTCCAAAGAGGAAGGGCGACAACTCTTGGCTGAAATCCATGCCGGACTTGGCGGGCACCACGCTGCGGCTCGGGCACTTGTCAGCAAAGCCTTCCATACAGGTTTTTATTGGCCGACAGCCCGAGCAGATGCATAGGACCTTGTCCAACATTGCGTCGGTTGCCAGCTCTTCGCCAATCAGAGCCACATGCCCCCTACCGCTCTCCAAACAATCCCCATAACTTGGTCCTTCGCGGTCTGGGGGATGGATATGGTCAGACCTCTTAAAGGGGAAGCCATAAGAAAAAAACACTTATTGGTCATGGTGGACAAGTTCACCAAATGGATAGAAGCCAAACCAGTTAAAACGGCCGAATCCGGACCAGTGATAGACTTCATAGCAGGGGTTGTACACCGTTATGGTGTCCCCCATAACATCAGCACTAACAATGGCTCCAACTTCACAGCCGATGAAGTTAAAACTTGGTGCGGCAACACGGGCATTAAGCTTGATTACGCCTCCGTCTATCATCCCCAAACAAACAGCCAGGTCGAACATGCAAATGGTCTCATCATGAGCGGCATCAAACCCATACTAGTGCGATCCTTGAAAGAATCGGACACGCACTGGGTCGAGGAGCTTGACTCCGTACTCTGGGGGCTGCGGACCATGCCGAATCGCACCACCGGATATACACCATTTTTTATGGTGTACGGAGCAGAAGTAGTACTACCCTGCGACATAATCCATGAGTCACCTTTCGTGCGCATGTACGAAGAGAAGGAAGCCGAGCTAGATCGACAGGACAACTTAGATGCCCTAGATGAGGAGCGTGATGTCGCAAAAGCCCGTTCCGCATTCTATCAACAGTAGGTTCGAAGGTATCAAAGCAGAGAAGTGCAGGCCAAAACTTATAACGTTGGCGAACTCGTTCTACGCCTAACAGAGAAGAAGAAGGACAAGCTCAAACCTAAGTGGGAGGGTCCCTTCATCATTGATAAAGTTCTCAACGGAGGTGCGTACCGCCTGCGGAATGCATCCGATAACAGACTCGAGCCGAACCCATGGAACGCGGCCAGACTCCGGAGATTCTACGCCTAGTGCCAAACTCAGTGTTCGTCTCCTTACCCCTGCTCTTTTAATTATGTTCTCCCTTTTTCCTTTCTCGCCCTTTTTTACCTTCTTTACACAAAGTATTAAATACAGTGCGGATGCTCGGTTCACTCCGGCCGCACTATGTGTGCTCACCATACCTGGAGGCTTCCTATACGGAAGCTAAATATAGTTACTTTTATGGCTTCCTGCCTACCACATATGCATCCTTTTCCATATGTGCCTTTTTTCATCATTATATGCATCGATATCACTTAAGATTTGGCCATGCTGGGTTGCCTGGCTCTTGTGTTTACGCCCTACATTCCCGTTAATTCGGCTAGGGCATAAGGGGAGCACCTCTACGATTGTTACTGCCGGTTCATCCGGATGTGTACCTCAGACTGGGTGAAGCCAAAAGCTAGCGTTCTTAAGGGAATATTCGGTCGGTGAACAAAAGATGTTTCTTTCGTTTATTACAACGTGAATCCCCAGATGTTTTATATCATGCGTTTCTATTGGCAGTTCGGACATGCACATCGATGCATGCGTACCCAGGGAAAGGTACCCCTAACATAACTATTCTCCCTGGAAGATGTTTCTTACTACCCATGTAATATAACATAACTAGTTGGGCACTTGTCTGTTCAAGCACTTATGACCCCTACGCTTGGTTCCACGCATACCCCGGTTTTACATAACTAAGCGGGTATTCGGATACACCCCGTACTGTCGGATCCGGGGGCTAAAGCGAAAAGGTCCGCGATGACAAAAGATTTTTAATCCGGCTAGGGACTACATATGTCCACTGAATGACATAGTCACTTGGATTGGCTATATTCTTCCTCTATACCATCCAACATACTATCTAGCTTGCAATCCTGCTGGGAATACTTTGCGGCTAATGCTACCTGGTCATACACCAGACTTACGGGAATCTCTTGCCCATCTGGCCCCGCCGGTCCGACTTCGGCCATATGGTTCGGGTCAATCTTGGCGTATCGCATCTTCACCATGGCCCAGGCTTCCCTTGCACCTTGTCGGCAGGCTGATACCTTCCATAACCAGAAGCGCCGCCGTGCTCCTTTGAGCATATCCACGAGCTCCCCCATGCCTCCAGGCAGGGGAGCGGATGGCCACAAGGCCTGGGCAATACCCTGCATCACCTGCCGAGCTCGTCCGTGCAGTTGTGAGAGACCTTGCAGCAAATCACCTGCGGACCCGGGCATCTCCTCTTCAGGATGGCCCGTCAGCATACCTATAGACATAAACTCTTTTAATATGCTTCCTCGCCGAACTGTACTGTAGTTGTTTAGGAACTTACCATAAATGCCGCGACGAAGGCTCCTGTTCTCCTTCACGGAGTCCACAAGCTGAGCTCGAATATCTGCTAATTCGATGCCCAGCCGGACATTGGCATCTTGGAGATTGTTTTTCTCCTGCCTAACCTGCGTAAGCACACGCTCGCCAGCCTTTAGCTGTCTTTGGAGATGTGACTCACTATCTTTTACGATCTCCGAATTCTCCCCGGGATTGTCTGCACAATTTTCTGTTAGACTTATAAAGCAAGCCAACTACTAACTGGTATATGTCCTTAAAATTTCTTTATTGAGACAAATATTACCAGATGAGGCCTTCTGGGATTCCTCTAGCTTGGCAACCGCGACCCTCAGCTGGGTCTTGCACTCCTCTAGCTCTTGAGACAAATGGGTATTCTTCTCTAGAAGAACCTGTGCATACAATGATCCTTAAATCAGTTGTTCCAACTGTTTCAAGTCTCAGGGGATACTGATATACATGCTTATCAAATTTTCTTACCCGTATATCTTTTGCATACTGGTCCGTCGCTCGGGCGAGTCCATCTTGGGCAGGTCGGATGTATGCGTCTCCTGAATTGAAGGCATTGAATGCCTCTTCGGAAAAGATACCATTACAAAGTACGGCCCGTCGGTGCCGGTGATTCATGGCGCTCTCTACTTCAGAATTGGTGGCGGAGAGCCTATCCGCATCCTCTGTCAGAGGACAATTCGGCATCGGCCCCGCATTGGCCTCTTCTCTTGAAGCCGGTTCTGGAATCCGGCTGGTGGAGGCATGACCGGCAGGATCTCCGGGTACAGTCCGGCGACTACTCTTTCTGCTAGGACACGATGGGCACTGTTACATTTCAAACATGATAATCACATAGCAGATTTTAACTATACCTCTCTGACGATGTTTCAACCCTGACCGCCTTCCTCTTGAGCCTGCCTGGCCCGGATGCCCTTTGCTGATGAGCCCCCAGGGGCTCGGTGCCGCATTCCGATGGTTGTCTCTAAAAAAATAAGATATTTGTGCATAAGGCATGGTATAAGAAAGGAATCCTCTCCAGAAATTAAAGCTTCAGCTTTGCTTACACGCGACGCATGGAGCAGTCCGGGATAATCGGCGATAATATCCACCAAGGTGCCGCCGCAGCTTGCCTGATAAAATGTCCCGTCGACAAGCTCCACAGATATATCCGGATCTTCTTCAAGTCCGGGATCGAGGGCCCGACCAGGATCCTCTGGCTGCGGAGGAGGGCTGTTGAACTCTTTCACGGCTTTCCTCAGTTCCTGCTTAGAAATATCAAGGTAAATGATTGTAATGAAGGGTGCCAGAATGGATAGAGTTGGGTAAAGAGTAACGGCTTACCCAGCTTGGGTAGTTGTACATGGAAACTCCATCCCGCGTTTTGATATGGAGGAATTCTTCTTCTTCTCCTTTGTATAAATCAGACAGTATTCTCGCCAGAGCAGTGGTGGAGTCCGGACCTTTAGGACCACAACGGGTGGCATCGTCTTCCCCGTTGAAATGCCACATGGGCTTCCCCTGATATTGAAGTGGCTGCACCCCTCGCATTATGCATATTGATATAACCTCGACTATTGTCAGTCCTAATTGGGCCAGTGTCTTTATCCTGCTCATCAGGAAGTAGACTTCTCTGGTATCTTCCTCCTGGGGGCTCTGAGGGTGCCAACTTCGGTGTTTCTTCAGCGGAGCGTTATTAAACTAAGGGAGGCCCGTCCGGATTGGATCCGGAAGGGGAACCTCATCTACATAAAACCACTCCAAGGGCCAGTCTTCAGATGCCTTCTTTGGAGTGCCGGACAGGTATCCGGTCTGGGCGACGCACCATATTTCGGCTTCTTCCCACTTGATATATAGATTCCCCCTGATTGCGAGTAACAAGGCAGAATAACTTCTTCCATAACTCGAAGTGAGCCTCGTAGCCCAGGAATAATCCACAAAGGGCAACGTATCCTGCGATGTGCAGCACGGAGGTGGGGGTAAAGTTGTGCAACTGGAGGCCATAGATCTCCAGGAGCCCACGAAGGAATGGGTGGATTGGAAACCCAACGCCTCTTAGCAAATATGGGATGAGGCATACCCGCTCCCCCTGAGATGGGTTAGGAGATCTCTCCGCTTGTGCCCCGCCATTGTAGGTGGCTAGTCCGGCTTAGACGGGGACCATGTACGCCGGTGGAAGAAACCCTTGGGTCTGCAACTCTACTAAACGGCTGTGGGGGATAGAACATTCTTCCCAATCACCTGGCTTAGAGCTACGGGAGCGAAAAGAGGAGCTACAACGACTAGCCATGATGGAATGGTTTTTTCCGGATGCACTCTGTTGAATGCTTGCTCAAGGGAAGAAGGTGAGATTTGGATCTGAGGATCCCCGTCTCTTCAAATAGATGGTTTGCCTGTAGGGTCGGGGTGGCAAATGTAAAGATGCTCCGAATCCTTTTATTCACTCGACACGTGGAGATGGCCATTATTGAAGCACATAAGCCGAGGAGTACAACATTGATGGGAAGCCGGACACTGTTCGCTACAACAGGTACTTTGGATTCGGAGATGAAACCCGCCTTGCAATGCCGAAGACAATCTGCACGCCGGACTCATCGTCATTGAAGCCTGGTTTAGGGGCTACTGAGGGAGTCCTGGATAAGGGGGTATCCGGACAGCCGGACTATATACTCTGGCCGGATTGTTGGACTACGAAGGTACAAGACTCAAGAGTTCGTCCCGTGTCCGGATGGGACTCTCCTTTGCGTGGAAGACAAGCTTGGCGATCCGGATGTTAGATCTCCTTCTTTGTAACCGACTCTGTGTAACCCTAGCCTCCTCCGGTGTCTATATAAGCCGGAGGGTTTAGTCAGTAGGACGAGAACAATCATAATCATAGGCTAGCTCCTAGGGTTTAGCCTCTACGATCTCGTGGTAGATCTACTCTTGTAATACTCATATCATCAAGATCAATCAAGCAGGAAGTAGGGTATTACCTCCATCGAGAGGGCCCGAACCTGGGTAAAACATCGTGTCCCCTGCCTCCTGTTACCATTAGCCTTAGACGCACAGTTCGGGACCCCCTACTCGAGATCCGCCAGTTTTGACACCGACACCCACTAGTTGCTTGGGTGCCCATGCGAACACCTCCTTGTTCGCGCGTAGGAATTTGACCAGAGCCTCCTCCTGGTTGGGGTCGAGATTGGCGCCTATGGTGAAGGTGACGCCGGAGGATCCTTCCTGTTCAACTAGTACCTGCTTGGTCTCCGCCTTGTCTTGGGTGAACAACTGCTTCTTCTTGGTTGGCGCAGCCCCCTTGTCCTTGGGGGTGTCGGTGCTGGTGGGCTGCACCGCTACGGCTGTCTTGAGAGCGAGCTTGTGCGCCCGCAGAGCATCTTTTGTATCTCCAGCTATGGTGAGGACGCTGCTGCTCCCGGGCATCTTTATGAGGTTGTAGGCCGGGTGAGTCGCCGCCATGAATTGGGCCAAGGTAGGATAGCCGAGTATGGCATTGTACGGGAGGCCAATGTGGGCGATTTCGAAGTTAACCAGCTTCGTGTGGAAGTTGTCGTGGGTGCCAAAGGTCACCGGAAGGCGGATTTGCACCACGGAGCCGGAGGAACTACCTCCGACGCCCGAGAAGGGCTTGCTGGGTCGGAGTCGTTCAAGCAGCATGTGAAGGAGGCTGAAGGCCTCCAGCGAGAGCACGTTGAGGCCGGCACCGCCGTCGATGAGGGTCCTGGTGACGGCCACCTGGCAAATGGTGGGCGTGCAAAGCATCAGGAGCGCACCCGAGTAGGCGGTGTTGGCGGGGTGATCATCCAAGATGAAGGTCAAGTCGGCCTTGGGTGCCGCCCAGCCCAAAGGAGCTCCGTGGCGCGTGAGGGCGGTGGCGATTTGGCGGACAAATGGCTTGACGTGGTGGCCCGAGGGTGGCGCCTGTGAACCGCCCAGGAGAGCTGCAATGACCAGCGGCACCGGCGCAGCGTAATGGGCGAGGAAGACGTCGCGCAACTCCTCCCAGGAGGCCACAGAAGCCGTTGGCAGGTGGAGCAGCCACATGCGCAGAATGCCGGTGAGAGCCATGGGAAACCAGTTAGCCATGACCCTGTCGTCGCCCCCGGCCTTGAGGACGGCCTCCTCTTATGCCAATAGGAAAGCCAGCGGATCCGTCATGCCGTTGTAGCACGGCGACATCTCTGGCTTGAACCTGTGCGGCCACTGCACCTGTTGTAAGGCGGGGGCCAAGGCTCGGAGCCCCCTGGCCCTAGTGCTGGCGTCAGTCGCCGGAGCGGGCGGCGCACTGTCTGCCATGAGGGCGAAGCGCGGTGTTGATGGAGAGTGGGTCGATGGAAGGGAGAGCTCCGGTGCTCCCCTACCTGGAGCGCCAAATGTCGGATATCGGGTTCCAGCAAAACCCTTAAGGTTCGAACTGTGGGGTGTGCACGAAGATCTTCTCCCTACCGATCCGTGCCCCGAAGCCTCGTCGTGAATCTAAGCTACACGAGGAACAACACAAGGGACACAAGTTTTATACTAGCTCGGGCCACTGTTGTGGTGTAATACCCTACTCTAGTGTGTGGTGTGCTGGATTGCCTCTGGGGCTGATGATGAACAGTACAGAGAAAGAACAACCTCGCGAGGGGTGTTCTTGAGCTGGTGCGGTGTTCTACCTGGGATGGATCCGATCCCCTCCTACTGTGGTGGGAAACCTCTATATATAGGGGCCTTGGTCCTCTTCCCAAATATTGAGCGGGAAGGGAGCCAACAACGGCCATTTTGAAGGGGGATAGCTAGTACAAGTTATCCTGACTAAAGTTGGTCTTCGACTACCAAAGGCACTCGCGATGACACCGTCTTGGGCTCCACAATGACCTCTGTCCTGCTGCTCTGCTGGTCCTGGTCTCGTTGCACCGATATGGTAACCTTTGCTTGATGCCTGGGTACTCCGCGCCTGCGCTTGCTCCCTTTGCACCAAAGAGTAAATGAGGACACTACACAGGCTGGCGCCCACCTGGTCTCGATCGTCATGGCTTGTGTCATGAGCACCTCGTGAGGTACCCCTTGCCTTGATCTCTCCGCCTTGAGCAGAAAATGCGTTGTTTGTCCGGATGGGTTCAATCGGTTCGCCATCGGGCGCGATTTCTATGATCTCAAACCTTTCATCCGAGCTCAACTTTTTCTTTGGGCCTCGTCTCCTTACCGAAGTTGTGCTCGATCTGGAGGGCTAGAAATTAAAAGGAAGAAAGACGAGAGTAATTAATATGTGTACATATACCAAAACAATGAATTCATCAATTAACTAGTCAGCACGGGCTTAACTAATATATATATACCTGGCCGGACTCGGTTCGGTCACCGGAGCAGTCAGCACGGTCTCCTTCTTGTACCTCCATTGGGTCATCATCGGAGCCATCATGAACATAGCCCTCTTCTTGTACCGGCATTAATGGGCCGGAGCCATCATGAACATAGCCCTCTTCTTCACCCAGTCCTTCCTCACCAACGACGTCGATGAAAAATGACGCAACAACATCAGTTCCTTCTGCGATCATCTCCCCCAACATTGTTTCTGTTGCTTCGTCTCGGTAGTGCTCCATAGTTTCTGCAAATATTTACAACATGTCAATTATTATTCAAACATGGTACAGATGGATATATATTAGTGGCAAATGTAGAACTAGCTAGCTAATCACAATAAGGAATCATGTTAGCGTGGCCTCGATGCTGCTTCTCTAGGGTTTGGGATCACCTTGACACAACGCTTCAAGGGTTTGGGGTGGCCTCGATGACAACGCTCTTTTAACTTGGTAAATTTGGGTGGCCTCGAGAGTTTTGGTCGAGCGAGAGGGCCGAGGGGGGTGCTGCCGTTGTATAGGTTATCACGGTCAAGAGGGGGTATATATATCGACCGCCCCTCATGTCGAAGTTATCTCGAGGGGGTGGCGAGGGCGAAGGCGAGCAGCCTGACGGCGACAGACCCGATAAAACATAAGAAAATGAAGAAGAGATAAAAAGAGGAGAAGAAGAAAGGAATAGAGGAGAAGATCGAAGGAAAAAAAGAAGAAAAAAAGAGGAGAGGAAGAAAGGAATAGAGGAGAAGAAGAAAAAATAGATTTTTTCTATTTTTTCTTCTTCTCCTCTATTCCTTTCTTCTTCTCCTCTTCCTTTTCTTCTTTGTTGTTCTTCTTATTTATTTCTCCTCTATTCCTTTCTTTCTTCTTCTCCTCTTCTTTTTCTTCTTCTCCCTCGAGAAAGGAAAATAATTAAGGAAAAGGAAGAAAAGAGGAAGAATGAAGAGAAGGAAGAAGAAGAAGAAAGGAATAGAGGACAAGAAGAAAAAATAGAATTTTTTTTCTATTTTTTCTTCTTCTCCTCTTCTTTTTCTTCTTTTTTCTTCTTCTTATTTATTTCTCTTCTTCTTTTCCTCTCCTCTTCTTCTCTTTTCTTCCTCTTCTTATTTTCCTTTTTCCTCTCATTCTTTTTCTTCTTCTTCTTCTTCCTTCTTCCTTCTTCCTCTTTTCTTCCTTTTCCTTATTTTACTTTTTCCTCTACACTAACCTAATTAAAATGCACTAACCTAAAATCGATATCTACTAACAACCTAAATAAAAAATTAATACATATATGAAAAAACATATATAAACAAAAAAATGCTATGAAAATTATATTCATACATACATATAGCCACATCCATTCATCATATAGCTACCACATACATATATACATTAATTATATATATGAAAAAATGCAATGAACAAAAAAAATACACATGTATGTATGAAAAAAAGCACTGAACACATAGAGCCTCGACGGCGGCGGCTCACAACGGGGGCGGCCGGCGAGGGTGACGACGGCGGCGGCGAGGGCGTCGGCGACGACCACGGCGGGCCGGGGCAGGGGCGTGGCCCGCGACGACGACGACGGTGACGGTGACGACGGGCGCAGGCGACAACGACGGCGTCGGCGGGGGCGGGCGGCGGGCGGCGTCGGGGCAGCGCCTGGCGGCGACGGGGCAGGGGAGACGACGGGGGCGCGCGGACGGCGTCGATCTGGGTAGCCTGGCAGCGTCGATGAGCTCGGCGTCGTCGGGCGGGCCGGGGGCAACTGGAGATGTGTTCGTCAAATTTTCCTAAGTGCTGTATATATAGGAAGGGCATTGGTCCCGGTTCGTGACTCCAACCGGGACTAATGCCCCCTTTAGTCCCGGTTGGTACCACCAACCGGGACCAAAGGCCTCTTTTCAGCAGCCCAATGGGCGGGAAGCGGCGACCTTTGGTCTCGGTTGGTGGCACCAACCGGGACTAATGCCCCCCTTTAGTCCCGGTTGGTGCCACCAACCGGGACCAAAGGACCCTGTGCTGCCCGCATCGGGGCCAAAGTTTAGTCCCACCTCGCTAGTTGAGAGGGGCGCGCAGTGGTTTATAAGCCCCACTGCAGCACCCCTCTCGAGCTCCTCTCACCGTAGGCTTGCGGGCCTATTTGCTACTTCTTTGCCTGATGGGCCTGCTGGGCCTACTGCAGGCCTGAATCCTGGTCCATGGTAGGGTTTCTAGTCGTATTCAGGCCGTGGGGGCCCAGTAGGAGGCAATTTTTTTTGTTTTCTTTCTTGCTTTATTTATTTTATTTTGTTTCTACTTACAACAAAATACTTATTGTTGCTATTTTTAATTATTTTTTCGTTTTTTCGTTTTGTTTTCTGCATTATTTATTTTCTTTTGTTTTTTGCTGTATTTTTTAATTCTTTTTGCTTTTAGTTTTAGAAAAATGATAAACTTTCTGTTAGTGCCATTAGTTTTCAAATTTGAAAACACTTTTTTTGTTTTTTTTGTTTTCTTTCTTTCTTTATTTATTTTATTTTGTTTCTACTTACAACAAAATACTTATTGTTGCTATTTTTAATTATTACGAGGGCCGAACCATAAGACATTAAAGCATTTCAAATGAACTATGAAAAAGTTGAAAGTTGGCATGGTATCATAAATTCACCCACATAGCATGTGCATGTACAAAACGGACAATGGTATCATACTCGTGTGTTACAAAGTTGGCATGGTATCATCACAATAGTTGTGGGAGAAAGTCTTCACTTTTTCTTCGCTTGTGTCATTTGCTTATTGCGCCGTAACCATGGATAATCTTCATTGCTTATCGGGATGCTGGGGTCAGCCTTGACTTTGAAGGGAGGAATTTCATGAAACTTTTCATAATCTTCAGATATGTCTGTCTTGCCCTCCACTCCCAGGATGTCCCTTTTTCCTGAAAGAACTATGTGGCGCTTTGGCTCATCGTATGATGTATTCGCTTCCTTATCTTTTCTTTTTCTCGGTCTGGTAGACATGTCCTTCACATAGATAACCTGTGCCACATCATTGGCTAGGACGAACGGTTCGTCAGTGTACCCAAGATTTTTCAGATCCACTGTTGTCATTCCGTACTGTGGGTCTACCTGTACCCCGCCTCCTGACAGATTGACCCATTTGCACTTAAACAAAGGGACCTTAAAATCATGTCCATAGTCAAGTTCCCATATGTCCACTATGACCCGTCAGCGGGTGCTCTCAATTTACCGTCTTTCTTACGGTCCTCACCGTGCCATCGCATCAACTTGGCATGCTCTCCTTTTGTGAACAGACGTTTCAACCGTGGTATTATAGGAGCATACCACATCACCTTCACAGGAACCCTCTTCCTGGGGGGCTCGCCGTCAATATCACCAGGGTCATCTCGTCTAATCGTATACCGTAATGCACCGCATACCGGGCATGCGTTCAGATCCTTGTACGCACTGCGGTAGAGGATGCAGTCATTAGGGCATGCATGTATCTTCTGCACCTCCAATCCTAGAGGGCATACGACCTTCTTTGCTGCGTATGTACTGTCGGGCAATTTGTTATCCTTTGGAAGCTTCTTCTTCAATATTTTCAGTAGCTTCTCAAATCCTTTGTCAGGCACAGCATTCTCTGCCTTCCACTGCAGCAATTCCAGTACGGTACCGAGCTTTGTGTTGCCATCTTCGCAATTGGGGTACAACCCTTTTTTGTGGTCCTCTAACATGCGATCGAACTTCAGCTTCTCCTTTTGACTTTCGCATTGCGTCCTTGCATCGACAATGACCCGGCGGAGATCATCATCATCAGGCACATCGTCTGGTTCCTCTTGATCTTCAGCAGCTTCGCCTGTTGCAGCATCATTGTGCACATCGTCTGGTTCCTCTTGATCTTCAGTAGCATCACCGTATTCAGGGGGCACATAGTTGTCATCGTACTTTTCTTCTTTGCCGTCTTCCATCATAACCCCTATTTCTCCATGCCTCGTCCAAACATTATAGTGTGGCATGAAACCCTTGTAAAGCAGGTGGGTGTGAAGGATTTTCCGGTCAGAGTAAGACTTTTTCGTATTCCCACATATAGGACATGGACAACACATAAAACCATTCTGCTTGTTTGCCTCAGCCACTTCGAGAAATTCATGCACGCCCTTAATGTACTCGGAGGTGTGTCTTGAACCGTACATCCATTGCCGGTTCATCTGCATGCATTATATATAATTAAGTATGTCAAAAATCATTACAGAACATCATGAATAGATAATTAAGTGACCAAATTAATAGAAGTTCATCATCACATTAAAACCAAAGTACATACATAGTTCTCATCTAACAACATAAAGCTCTACAGAGCATCTAAATTAATTAAACCATACATTGAAACTATGTAAAACATTTCAATGCGAAAACAAATGCGATCATAATCGCAACCAACGTAACAACTGATCCAACGGCATAATGATACCAAGCCTCGGTATGAATGGCATATTTTCTAATCTTTCTAATCTTCAAGTGCATTGCATCCATCTTTATCTTGTGATCATCCACGACATCCGCAACATGCAACTCCAATATCATCTTCTCCTCCTCAATTTTTCTAATTTTTTCCTTCAAGAAATTGTTTTCTTCTTCAACTAAATTTAACCTCTCGACAATAGGGTCGGTTGGAATTTCCGGTTCAACAACCTCCTAGATAAATAAAATCTATGTCACATTGGTCGGCATAATTGTCATAAACAATAGATGAACCAATAGTTATGAAAAGATAATATATACCACATCCGAATCATAGACAGGACGAGGGCCGACGGGGGCGGATACCAAAACCATCGCACTATATAAGATGCAATAATAAAAGTAAGAAAATTATACAAGTATCTATATATATAAACATACAAGTAAGATTTTTTTCCTTTCAGAAAGAAGATAAGAACAAGAGGCTCACCACGGTGGTGCCGACGACGAGATCGGCGCGGGCGATCGACGGCGGTGAAGACGGGGACGGGACGTGACGGACCACTAAACCTAGACAAATATTGAGGAAAATGGAGCTTGGAGATCGAGCTTGGAGAGGAGAAAGCTTAAGTAGTGTGGCTCGGGCATTCCATCAAACACCTCGTGTGCATAGGAGGTGAGCTAGAGCACCACAAAGCTCTCTCCTCGCCGGCCACGAAAAACAGAGCACTGAGAGTGCTCTGCTGACGGGCGTATATATAGGCAATTAATTGGTCCTGGTTCATGGCTTGAACCGGGACTAATGGGAAGCCTTTGGTCCCGGTTCAGGCCACCAACCGGGACCAATAGTGGTGGGCCAGGACCAAGGCACATTGGTCCCGGTTTGTTCCACCAACCGGGACCAAAAGGTCCATATGAACCGGGGCCAATGGCCCACGTGGCCCGGCCGGCCCCCGGGGCTCACGAACCGGGTCCAATGCCCCCATTGGTCCCGGTTCTGGATTGAACCAGGACTAATGGGCTGACCCGGCCTGGACCAATACCCCCTTTTCTACTAGTGGCCCTCCTCTCTCGAGCTGTGGTGGCAGCTCCATTGTGACGGTTGTTGAGGTACCTATCATGAGACATCCAGCAAGTCAAGGTGTTTGCATGCAGATTCGATCAAGAGGAAGACCAAGGAGATCCAACATTGTATGGCTGCCTCACAAGTCGCTGCCATCGTAGCAAGCTGCCGCACCAGCCGCGAGATCTCTTGAGGCCGCGCCCAGATCCGCCAGTTTTCCTCCCGCCGCCACCGTGCTTCGCATAGCCGGAGGAACGGGGGAACGGGCAGGCAGCCGGCGGTGGCGGCGCGCGGCGGAGGGGCATGGGCCGGCTGCGGCATCGCGTGGTGTGGGCCAGCGGCACGCTGGAGCGTGGAAGGGGTGGCGGCGCGCTGGACGGTGGAAAGCAATGGCAGGTGAGAGAGATCGAAAGAGACAGAGCTGAGGGGGAAAAGCGGCGGTGGATCGACTTTTTAGTTCCCCACTCGTGTTCATGCTAGAGACGAACTGCTCCTTCGTGAGCGACATAGATGGCCACGTATTTTTTTTCTGTTCCAGGTTGACTACCATACCGACTGCAGGTTGAACGGAAATATAGCAGTTTTTTTTTAAAAAAAACGCGACGACGGTGAACCCGGAGACTCAATCCGTACTTTATTATTACTAGCACATATGCCCGTGCGTTGCAATGGGATATATAGTGACGTATCCACCAAAGTATCCAGCAACATGTCCCAAGAACATCTGAATGATGCCACCCGGCAACAGCAGGAAGGCGCACCAAGGTCTAGTAATACTTCATATCAATTGTACGGGCGTGGCCAATTCACGTGAATTCAGGTGGGTGAGATTAGTTAGTGTGGGCCCCACAGTTGAATTAGGGGGTGCTTAGTTAGTGTGGGCCCAACCCTGAATTCACCGGGGAGAGAAATTAATTAGGGTGAGGAGAGATTTACGTGGCTGCGTCCCCTGTTGTGTTGCAGAGCGTTGCAACGCTCGCAGGCGAGGAAGTCTTTTCCCAATTGTACATTAAGAAGCATGCTACATATACAATGCTTTTGATACGATTTTTATATGATGATTCTGATCTTAAAAGGCCCCCTAATTTTTAAATCTTAAAGGCATTATTTGTAAGCTGTCCCCTAACTTTCAAATTTTAAAGGCATTATTTGTAAATTGAAGCAATTTTAAAATATCATCAACTTTGCATTAATTGCATGCCATGTCTGGGTAATTGCTTTGTGTCATATCATACACCTTTCTTTCTTTCTTTCTTGTTAAACTCTCATTCCTTATATTTGTATAGTAATCATGCCCTCGTATTATAATCCTTTGCAACATATTATTATCTCCTTCCTTCTTCCTTGTTTTAGGAGCTCACCTTCCTTATTTATGCCCAAGGATCACAACGCTGATATTATATGGTCATTATCCTCTCCTTTTTCTTTTTCGAAATTCTCTTTCCATATTTATACCCTCTAACCACGCCACTCTTTTCCCTATTGATTCTCGCTGATCACACGCCAGGCATCTCATGAAATCTAAGCCATATATGTCAGCCACCTTTGTTTCCTTATTCTCAAAGGCGTTTTCCTCACAAACAGGGCCCATTATTACTAATTAATTCTCCAAGATGCTTATTGATATTGAATAGGAAACATATATAAATCGGTAGAACGGCTTGTAAAGCGGCGAGGTGGTACTAATTTATAAAAAAAGAAACGTTTTGTTTTGTATTCTGATGCTTTAGCTGTGTTGGTTGCAACTTTGGTCCTCGACGTGCAACATTGTGAGTTCGATCCCATGTAAAGACGTTTATTTTCTGCCTAATCTCGGTTATACGTCATATTTTTTGCATGGGCCAATTTCGGGTCAAGGCCCAATAAGGCGATTTAGCAAAGTTGTATTGAGGATGAAGAGTACGGGCAGGAGCAGCATGACGGACGAAATTGACGCGATTCCCTGAATTAGTACCACCTCGCATATATGTTTGAAATTCAAACTGAAAGCGTAAATTCATAGGAAGAAAGCGTATTGTGATGGTGAACCCGACAAAGTCAATCCGTGCTTTATTATTAGGGAGAGATTAGGGAGAGATTTAGGGAGATATTAGTGTTTGTGCCAAGTAGAACCTATAGGATAACCTATGATGATAGTTAATTTGATTCTGCTGAAAAAACAGAAACTTTGCGCGCACGAAACTAGTTTTGTTAAATCACAGGAACGTGGTTTTGCGTTTATTCTTTTTGCTTCTGATCAATAGACAAATTTTCCAGGACTTCCTATTTTGGTAGGATTTTTAAAGTTCCAAAAGTTTGTGTTAGTTACAGATTGCTACAGACTGTTTTGTTTTTGACAGATTCTGTTTTTCGTGTGTTGTTTGCTTATTTTGATGAATCTATGGCTAGTATTAATTGGTATGAACCACAGAGAAGTTGGAATACAGTAGGTTTAACACCAAAATAAATAAAGAATGAGTTCATTACAGTACCTTATGTGGTGGTTTTGTTTTCTTTCACTAATGGAGCTTATGAGATTTCCTGTTGAGTTTTGTGTTGTGAAGTTTACAAGTTTTGGGTAAAGCTTTGATGGACTATGGAATAAGGAGTGGCAAAAGCCTAAGCTTGGGGACGCCCATGGCACCCCAAGATATTCAAGAATAGCCAAAAGCCTAAGCTTGGGGATGCCTCCATGGCACTCCAAGATATTCAAGAATAGCCAAAAGCCTAAGCTTGGGGATGCCCCGGGAAGGCATCCCCTCTTTCGTATTCATTTATTGGTAACTTTACTTGGAGCTATATTTTTATTCGCCACATGATATGTGTTTTGCTTGGAGCATCGTGTATTATATTAGTATTTGCTTTTAGTTTACCACAATCATCCTTGCTGTACACACCTTTTGGGAGAAGCCTATTTGATTAGAATTTATTAGAATATGCTATGTGCTTCATGTATATCTTTTGAGCTTGATAGTTTTTGCTTTAGTGCTTCACTTATATCTTTTAGAGCACGGCGGTGGCTTAATTTTGTAGAAATTGCTAGTCTCTCATGCTTCACTTATATGATTTTGAGATTCTTTAGAACAGCATGGTATCTGCTATGGTTATAAATTGGTCCTAGAATGGTAGACATCCAAGTTGGGTATAATAAAAACTATCATAGGAGCACTTTTTGTATTACCAGAACAGAACTAAAAGTCAAACAATAGCATGGCCCTTGGTATGGAAACAATTCTGCATGTATATACCAATAAAATGAGGTGAAATGAGAACCAACGACACAATGTCCAAAAAAGGCCAGCAGGATGAAGCTATAGCCAGCTAGCTATGCACCATCACTACTAGGAAAAGGGCTATAGATGAAATGGACACTAATGACGCACCAGGCATATGGTGCGCCACTACTATATACTAATGGCACACTATGTGTTGGTGCGCCATTAGTGTCCAAATACTAATGGCGCACCACATCCACGCTGCGCCATTAGTAACATTTTTTTTTCAAAACTAGTAATGGCGCACCAGGGGATAATGCGCCATTACTAGTTAAACTAGTAATGGCGCACCACATCCACGGTGCGCCATTAGTAAATTTTTTTTTCAATTTTTTTTATTTTTTTTCAAAACTAGTAATCGCGCACTAGGGGATAGTGCGCCATTACTAGTTAAACTAGTAATGGCGCACCACATCCACGGTGCACCACTAGTAATTTTTTTCCAATTTTTTTTATTTTTTTCCAAAACTAGTAATGGCACATCGTGGGAGTGGTGCGCCATTACTAGTTGAACTAGTAATGGCGGACCACTCCCACGGTGCGCCATTACTAACTTGGCCCAAAAATTCCCCCGCATGCACCCCATTGGACCGCCTTTTCAGTTTTTTAAAAAATAAAAGAAAATGATGAAAATGTCAAAAAAATAAAATAAAATAAGTTTCCCATGTGATATGTGGTCTAGTTGTTGCAAAATCTCTCTAGAATTTGTAAAATGGGCATAACTTTTGCATACGAACTCGGATTAAAAAGTTTTCTATATGAAAAATCATCTACTCGAAAAGTTACATCCGAATTTAACTGGGGAAACCCCGTTAAACATTTTCAAAATCCTCAAAAACCTAACAGAAAAAAGTTACGGGGCTTTTAAGATCTGGAGGCAAAAAAATTCAAAAAATTTCAAACTTACTAGTGGCGCACCATTTGCTATGTGCGCCACTAGTAACAGAAAAAAAATAGTTTCGATTTTTTTCGGGATTTTTTTTCAAAATATGATACGTAATATGAACGGAAGTTTGAAATATTTTTTCAAAATTTCATCACACTCATGAACATGAACAAAGTCCTAAACATCAACAAGGTTTAATAGGATTGATATGCTAGATATATCAACAAGTGCTTGTGAAGTGAGTTGGTGCTGGGGTTGGATAGAACTTTGAAGTTAAGCGTGCTTGGGCTGGAGTAGTGTGAGGATGGGTGACCTTTTGGGAAGTTTGACCATGGAGTGCGATTTGACCCGAGATTAAGCATATTGACCCGTGATTAAGCCATAGTGACCCGAGATTAAGAAAAAAAGCGACAAAAAATTAAAAAAGTTGAATTTTTTTTTTGATTTTTTTAAAAAAAATCAAATTTTTTTGAAGAAAATTTATTACTAATGGCGCACTTCTATGTGGTGCGCCATTACTAAGTCAGATAGTAATGGCGCACCTCTAGGCATACTAATGGCGCACTACAGGTGCGCCATTAGTATCTGGTATACTAATGGCGCACCACACTAATGGCGCACCAGTGGTGCGCCATTAATAAAAAATACTAGTGGCGTGGTACTAGTGGCGCACCAGTAGTGCGCCATTAGTGGGCAAAAATGATGCGCCACTAGTAGGCCTTTTCCTAGTAGTGCATCGATGTCTGTACGGCCAGCTCAGAAGCATAACACGGCTAACATAAGGAGCGACACAACAGTTGTTGTGCTACCACAGAAAAATAGGGATTCAAACCTAACGCAACCCTTGTATCGAAATAAAAACCCTAGCAGAGTGATGCTTGCTACTGATCCTTGTTACTACATGGCCATTCGGTGTCGTCGCCCAGTCCTGAATCCTGAGTGCAAAGAGGACCCCCTGCTCTAGCAAGTGGACTAACGGAAAAGAGACGATTAAGGTTCTCATTACTGCCACAAAACCCATAGTGCTTTATTTCGGGTGGAGATGCTCTAATCATCCTTTTCCTCCTTTTACTAATGCTCTTGACCATGTACAACGCACACATTCTACCATCAAAATGAAAATATAGCACCAACAAACATATTGCTAACCACTGAACACATATTGGACAAGAACAAATAGCAACCAAATCAAACAGATTTGCAAGCATACAACAAAACCGTATATATAACAAGTAATGAAAGATGAGCCTATTTATTTCGAGTCATCCCCTCTCAAGATCCTAACAACCTGTAGTGACCAAAAATAACCTACTAGTACCAGATGAGGTCAAGCAAACAAGCAAGGAGGGCAAAACACTGGCTACAACGCATTCACTGCACTTATGTGATTATCAAGCAGTACTAGACATGACCCAAACACAGTACTAACATTCAACTCATCTACTGTTTCACTGACGAATTTGGTCCTTGGTTTAAGCAAAGCAGCATCCCTAGTGAACTCATTCGGTCATCACACTAACTGAATTGCGGTCGCGAGCACTCGTATTTTTCACATTCGGACTCAAATATGAAAGTAGAAGGCATTTGTGAGGAGGAAAGAGGTGATTAGACGTATTATTGGCGTGGATGGCCTCTTGCAGATCCGCGACCTTGGCCTGCAGAGAAAACGGGAACAACGGGGCAAACGGTCGGGCCGAGCTTGGAAACTCCGTTCTCGAGATCTTAATTAAACCCAGGGAAGCCGAGGGTGAAATCCTCCCCCGGCCCACGACACAGAAGGAAGCGCGGGCGGGCGCGTACCGAGTCCTTGAGCTTGATGCCTCCCTTGACGACCTCGCGGCCGCTCCGGGACACGACGAAGACCTTCATGCTCCCTCTGGCGTGCCTCCGTTGGTGGCTTGAGGCAACAGCAAGGCGAGGTGAGCTCTCCTGGAACCTGTGGCAGAGGTGGAGAGGAAGAAGGCTGGGTGGGGGAGGAGGGGTCCGAAGGGAGGCGTATTTGAGTGAGATTCCACGGCGGTGGGGGATAGCGATGAAAGATAAGCCTACAGAACCGTTGTGGACGCCGGCGCGGAGGAAGTTGGAGAGGAGCGCGAGCGGGAGGAGTAGGTCGAGGAGGACGATGAGGAGCCCGATGTGAGCGTGAGTGGGATCTGGCTGTTGAGGGAAACAAGGTCGTTGCCGGGGTTGGGGGATAGCGATGGGGAGGGCGTCGCCACCGAGGGGATGGCCAGGAAGATGCCTCCTTCGGCCCCCTCGCAACGACGCTGGTGCCGCCACCACCGGTCGCCCGCCACTTGGACGAGCCCTGCGGGTCGAGGCCCGCCCACCCGCCCGTCTCGTCGGGGAGCAGCGCAAGGGGTGCGGCCTCGCAGGCAGAGAGGGAGCAAGGGCGCAAGCGGGCGGAGGGATCCAAAGGTGGGTGGCGCACGGCCGTGACATCATGGCTGCGGCGAGGGACGGGGCGGCAGCGGAGGACGGGCGCTTGGGTTGGATCTGGATCGGGGAGAAGGGGAAAGAGAGAGGCGGCGGAGAGGGGGAGAGAGAGGTGGGCACGAGCTGCTAGGGTTTGGATTGGGTTGCTGAGAGGTGGATGGTTCAGATCGGCTAGAACGAACGGTTCAGATCGATTAAGGAGGGTAATCCATGGGAAGAGCCCTGATTGGTTCAGAAAATTTATGGTTTAAAATAGTTTCTAAGTACTAAAACTATGGGTGTTTTGTGAAGCAGCTATCAAAAATATTTTGCAAAACGACACAACTAAATTTCTCTCTCAAGTTAGACTACATTTTTTGGATCATCACCAATTTGCATGCATTTTTTATCTTTCTAACTATTTTTAATCATCTTCTGAGTGCCCAAAATGAGGTTTTTTTGTGAATGACCTACAAAATAATTATTGCAAAATTGGACCAAAACATTTTTCTTAAACAATAGGACATATTTAATTCACAATTGACCAAATGGTTGGGTGTCAAAATATTTGATCCACTTCTCGTGAAAAAGACAAATTTCCGCCTATTCAGTTGGAAGTGGGTCAAATTTGAACTGTAGCTGCCTCATAGTTTGCTCTTTATTTTTTCCAAAAATCATTTCTAGGTACATAAGTATCTATTTAATCAGAGAAACATCAAAAGTTTTCCAAGATTCAACCACTAGCTAGGAACGGTCAAGCCCGCCATTTTGACTGCATTTTGAAACGGGCATAAGAAATTCAAAAAAAATCACAAAATTGGAAAACCATCGCATTGTGTCATCATATGTGACCAAGTTTCCAAGAAAAATAATAAACTTGCATTATGGTAATTATTTTTAGAAAGTGTTCTCAGAAACGAGCTATCATGCGTGAAGATTCATGGCTTTCAAGCCAAATGATCAATCTTATGGCCACATTCATGGCATAGTTTGTTCAAATGATCTGATATTGTGCACAAGGGTGCATCTTGGAATGACAAACAATGTTGCTTAAAGAAGTTTTCATTTTCTTTGGACGAAAAAATTCATTTTTCATTTTTTCGAGTGCCCAAAATGAGTTTTTTTTTGTGAAGGACCTACCATATATTTGTTGTAAAATTGTACCAAATCAATTTTCTAAAATAATATGACATATTTAATGCACAATTGACCAAATGTTTGGGTGTAAAAAGTTTTCATCCATGTCTTGTGAAAAAGACAAATTTCCGCCGATTCAGTTGGAAGCGGGTCAAATTTGAACTGTAGCTACCTCGTAGTTTGCTCTTTATTTTTTTCAAAAATCATTTCTAGGTACATAAGTATCTATTTAATCAGAGAAACATCAATTTTTTTTCCAAGATTCAACAACTAGCTAGGAACGGTCATTCCCACCGTTTTGACCGCAATTTGAAACGGGCATAAAAAATTCAAAAAAAAAATCAAAAAATTGGAAAACCTTCGCATTGCGTCATTATATGTGACAAAGTTAGCAGCAAAAATTATAAACTTGTAATACGGCAAATATTTTAAAAAAGTGTTCTCAGAAACGAGCTATCAATTGTGAAGATGCATGGCTTTCACTACTAGGAAAAGGGCTATAGATGAAATGACCACTAATGGCGCACCACACATGTGGTGCGCCACTACTATATAGAAGTGGCGCACCATGTGCTGGTGCGCCATTAGTGTGAAAGACACTAATGGCGCACCCGACACATGGTGCGCCACTGGTAACAATTTTTTTCCCAAAAATACTAATGACGCACTATGCCCTGGTGCGCCATTAGTATATTTTTTTTGCAAAACTACTAATGGCGCACCAGGGCATAGCGCGCCATTACTAGTTTAAACTAGCAATGGCGCACTGTGCCCTGGTGCGCCATTAGTATATTTATTTTTTTATTTTTTTTGCAAAACTACTAATGGCGCACCACCAGCAGGTGCACCATTAGTAACCAGGGTTACTAATGGCGCATTTGTATGTGGTGTGCCATTAGTAACCTAGGACCAGCTAGATATTTTGGACAGCCACACCTACCCACTCACTTTCCCCACTTCATTCTCTCCACCTCCTCCTCCAAGCTTATCTCGGCTGCCTCCTGCTCCTCACCTCATTTGCACCGTAGATTCATCCAAATTAAGTGGTTAAATTACCTTTTTTGTTAGGTAAGTAAGGGGGAAGCTATCTTTATGTTGTTCTCCCTCCAACAACGTGCACATGCACTTTTTATGGCTAAGCTAGATCTATGTATGTTTGTGGTGTTGCATATGTTTGTGGTGTTGCATATATGTTTGTGTTTGCAGGTACCGGTATTTGAAATGCGATAGTTGCCAATATTTTGCCGGAATGTTGATTCATTTCCATTTCATTAAGAATTTTGGCACCATGCATTCTTTTTGGTCCTATTTTTAGGGAAAGTCATGCCAATTTTTTTCTTGGTTCTAAAATATTATTTTGCTCTACCCCGCAGGCGACCATGGTCCGCACGATGACCGAAGGCATCATGAATAGGTTTTTGAGCTCCACAAAGGTCGAGATGCTTCAAAAGAACGCGACGGAGGTAAGATGTCCATGTCGAAGATGCAAGCTGAAGAGCCTTATTACGGACCCGGATTCCGTGCAGGTGCGGGACCACCTTCTCTTGCGTGATTTCATGGATGGCTATCGGTGGAAAGGTGATGAAGATGACTATGAAGTCGTCCATGGGGGCCAGGCAAGAAATGAGGAAGGGCATCAAGACAACCACCGCGGCTCGGGCGGGCGAGAAGACGAAGAATCTCCAGGACATGATCACGACGGTGATGCTGTACACAGTCATCATGTAGAAGATGCCGAACATGATGATGAGGAAGATGCCGGAGCAGACGAAGGGCATGATCATGAAGATGAAGATGCCGGTGGAGCAGACGACGATGGACCATCGATAGGCTGGGTGCAGGACCCTCATATTCAAGAGCTACTTCTCAAGCAGACGGATAACGCAAGAGCTGTCGCCTGAGAGAAAGCCAAGCTGGATCAACTGGAGATAGACGCGGTTACTCCATTGTATGAAGGATGCAGGCCCGAGGATACCCGCCTGAAAGTAACGCTCATGGCTCTGGAGATGAAGGTAAAGCACAAAATGACCGATGCATGCTTCGACGAGAACATGTCATTCTGGCACGAACTTCTTCCCAAGGGGAACAAGTGCCCGACCAGTTTCGAGGAGGCGAATAAAATCGTGTGTCCTCTGGATTTACCGCACGTGAAATACCATGTGGGCATGAACAATTGCATCATTTATCGGGACGAGCACGCAGAGTCTACCATATGTCCGGTGTGCGGCGTCACTCGATACAAGAAGAGGAAGAAAGCTCCTCGAAAAGTGGTGTGGTACTTTCTGATCACTCCTCGTCTGCAGCGGTATTTCACGGACCCTAAGGTAGCAAAGCTCCTGCGTTGGCACGCGGATAGGGAGGAGAAAAAGCGAGAAGATGACGCAAATGATCCGGAGATAAATAAAAAAGACAAGATGCTGAGTCACCCTAAGGATGGGAGCCTGTGGCAAGTGTTGAACTTCGAACACCCAGAATTTGGGAAGGATCCAAGGAACATCGTGCTGGGCGCGAGCACCAATGGAGTCAATCCATTTGGCAGCCAGAGAAGCACACATAGCACCTAGCCTGTGTTTGTGTGGATGTACAACCTTCCCCCTTGGTTGTGCATGAAGAGGAAGTACATTCACATGAGTATGCTAATTGAAGGGCCGAAACAACCAGGGAACGACATCAATCTTTATCTGGGGCTGCTGAAAGAGGAGCTAGACACGCTGTGGAAAATGCCAGCCAATACATGGGATGCCGCAGAGAAAGAATATTTCCCTATGAGAGCCGTACTGCTCACGACGGTGCACGACTATCTCGATTACGGATATCTCGCGGGGCAGATGGTCCACGCATTTTTGGGATGCGTCAGGTGCATGGATGACACAACGTATCGCCAGCTAAATAGAGATCCCAGGTCTTCGAAAACCGTGTTCATGGGACATGGAAGGTGGCTTCACGACGATGACCCGTGGAGGAAATGCAAGGATCTGTTCAATGGTGAAACCGAACCCCGAAGACCCCCGCGTACGAGGAGCAGTGAGGAAATAGATGAGCTGTTGAAAAATTGGAAAGATTGCCCACTGCCGGGAAAGAAGCAAAAGGTGCCAGAGCCGGGAAAGAAGCGAAAGGCGCCAGAGCCGCTGCTGAAGGTATGGAAAACGAGGTTTGTTTTCTGGGACTTGCCGTACTGGAAGATCCACCGTGTGCCGCACAGCCTTGATGTCATGCATATCACGAAGAACGTGTGCGAGATTCTTCTTGGTACCCTGCTCAACATGCCAGAGAGGACCAAAGATGGGCCGAAAGCAAGGGCAGACTTGAAATCAATGGGCATCAGGGAGGAGCTTCACGCTAATGATGATGATGATGAGGCGAAGCAGGACACGGAAAGTCGTCGCAAAGGCAAAAAGGCCAAGAAGACCGGAAATGACTTCCCTCCCGCGTGCTTCACTCTAAGTCAGGAGGAGATCAATCAGTTTTTCACCTGCCTCGTAGGAGTAAAACTTCCTTACGGTTACGCGGGGAAGATAAGCAGATACCTAGACCCAGCGAAGCAGAAGTTTAGCGGGATGAAGTGTCACGACTGTCACGTGCTGATGACGCAGATACTTCCAGTTGCAATCCGTGGGATCATGGACGCGCACGTCTGTGAAACGCTATTTGGCCTATGCAACTTTTTCGACGTCATCTCTCGGAAGTCGGTTGGCGTGAGGCAACTCAGAAGGCTACAGGAAGAGATCGTGGTGATACTATGCGAGCTTGAGATGTAATTCCCGCCCGCATTCTTCGATGTTATGGTGCATCTGCTGGTCCATATCGTGGAGGATATCATCCAACTCGGGACGACGTTCCTGCACAGCATGATGACGTTTGAAAGGATGAATGGTGTCATCAAAAGATACGTTCGCAACATGTCACGTCCAGAGGGAAGCATAGCCAGGGGCTTTCTGACCGAAGAGTGCATCTCCTACTGCACGAATTATCTAGGCATCGAGAACCCCGTTGGTCTGCCCGTCAACAAGCACCTCGGCAGGCTCGCTGGATGGGGTCACCGTGAGGGTCGCCGCGAAATGCATGTTGACTTCAAGGGCCGACTCGCCGACTTTGAAAGAGCAAACCTAGTCGCGCTACAACACATAGACGTGGTCGATCCTTGGGTGGTAGAGCACAAAACCTTTATTGAGAAGACGTACAATGACCAAGGCCAACAAAGGACGGACGGAGATATAATCAAAGAGCACAACTCATGTTTCACGCGTTGGTTCAAGCAGAAGCTTCTGTCGTACCCTTTACATGAGGATTCTTCCACAGAAGAACAACTCATATTCGCCTTGTCACAGGGCGCCGAGCACAACCTGATGATGTATGAGGCATACGATATCAACGGCTACACATTCTACATCGAGGGAAAGGACATGAAGAGCGATGGTTATCAGAACTCCGGGGTAACGATGGAATCCTACACCGGTAACGACAAGGACAGATACTACGGAAGGATCGAGGAGATATGGGAGCTGAGCTACGCTGGAGAGAAGGTCCTGATGTTCCGTGTCAGATGGGCCAAGAGCGTCATAAAAGAAGACCGGTATTTCACCACCATGGTTATACCCAAAGCCAAATCCAAGACCGCGGGCGCAAACGTCACCGCGAAAAATGAGCCATGGGTACTGGCTTTCCAAGTGGACCAATGCTTCTTCATTAACGACCCGCCAAAGCCCAGTCGTGTTGTCGTGAGGAGAGGCAAAAGGAAGATCATCGAAATGGATGGAGTCGCCAATGAGCAAGACTTCGACAAGTACGGTGACCCGAAGATGGAACATGACACCGACGATGAAGTATCAGCATGCACCACAAGAAGAAGCAAGACCACCCTACCTAAAGGACGTCCATTCAAGAGAAGAACTCCATTTACGAAAAATAAGGGCAAGAAGATTGTGAACAAATAGCTAGCTAAGATTGATTGTATTTAAATTGTAGCCTTGATTTCTCGATTGTATTTCATGGGCACTTTTTGAACTCATGAATATTTTTAAATTTCATGGGCACTTTTTGAAAAAATATTGAATATTCATGGGCACCCTCCCCTGCTCCACCGCCGCTGCCGACCCCCCGCACCCTCCCCCGCTCCACCGCCGTCGATGACCCCCCGCTCCATCGCCGCCGACGGCCCACCGCACCCTCCC
>NC_041381.1:428201735-428218817 GCF_002162155.2 Triticum dicoccoides
CCACCGCCGCTGCCGACCCGCCGCACCCTCCCCGGCCCGCTCCACCGCCGCCGAGGATAATAAATTTGATTATATTTTCAAATAACAAATTTGATGATATTTTCAAATAACAAATTTGATGATATTTTTTCATATTCATAAATATTTTCAAATAACAAATTTGATGATATTTTTTTAAAAATTATTACTGTTTTTATAAAAAAATATTACTATTTCATATTCATATTCATTTTCTAAAAATTATTAGATGCAACAAAAAATAATAAAAAAACATACTAATGGCGCACCGCTAGGGTGGTGCGCCCTTGCTATCTGAAAAAAGATTTCTAATGGCGCACCGCTCAGGGGTGCGCCACTGCTATAAAAAAAACATACTAATGGCGCACCGCTTGGGGGTGCGCCATTAGTAATCTTCCCCCTAGCTCTAACTCGCCCGACCCCTTCGTTCCTCCCTCTCGCCAGATCCACTTCCCCCCGCGCCCCGACCCACGATGCCGCTGCCCCTACGTGCGCCGCCATCCTCGCGCCCCCGCACCCCCACGACTGCAGCTGCGCCATCGCCGATGCCTCCGCGACCTCGCCGTCGCTGACAGCCTCCCCGCGTCGGCCCCTGCCCCGCGCCGCCTCTACCTCAGTCCGAGAACGGGGTGCAGGACGACGACCGCCGCCGACCCGCGAAGCATGTGGCCGCCGGCCTCCCCACGACCAACCGAGGCGCCTAGGAGGACCGCCGCCGTCTTCCTCTTCGACTACGAGGACCGGGACAAGGTCGAACCCTGACCTTGACCCCTTTGCCGACCCCGACCCGAACCCCTCCAGCGATCGGCCGCGCCCGCCCAAGTACCTCTCCTCCTTCCTCCTTCGTCCCTCTCCACCCTTCCCCATTCCCTCCCTCCCTCCCCTCGACCGTGGGTTCAGACAAATTCAGTTAGGGTTCAGTTAGGGTTCAGAAAAATTCAGTCAAAAAATTCAGTTAGGGTTCAGACAAATTCAGTTAGATGATATTCAAACCCTGCTTGCTGAATGGTCTGAGGACAAGTTAGCTACTGTCAAAAAATTCAGTTAGGTATTGTCAAAACATTCGGTTAGCTAATGTTCAGACAAATTCATTAACACTGCCTTAAAAAATTACTAACTGTCCAAATATATAGTTAGCTACTGTCAAAAAATTCAGTTAGGTACAGTTAGCATCATGTAAGAAAATGGCCATAATGTGCCTTGATAATGATGTATTTTGTCATAAAAATATCATTTTTGTGACAGTTAGCATCAGTTAGGTACAGTTAGCATCAGTTAGGTACAGTTAGGTACAGTTAGCATCAGTTAGTTGTCATAAAAAAATTCAGTTAGGTACAGTTAGCATCAGTTAGTTGTCATAAAAAAATTCAGTTAGGTACAGTTAGCATCAGTTAGGTATAGTTAGGTACAGTTAGCTACTGTCAGGCTTGTTAGATTAATCTTCAGTTTACTTGACTTTTGAGCCTGCTAGTAGTTTACTTCCATGAGTTGTTTTATTGACATGGCACATTTGCAATGGAGTTTTATATATCTTTAGCCACAGTTTACTTGACTTTCAGGTTTGCTTGGCTCTTTACTTTACTTTAATTCTGGCGGGTCGATTTCTTATCCCTCGTGTGGCATCACTGTCATATGACAGTATTAGTAAGCAAAGATTTTGTATGCTATCCCCATTGATTTTGGGGGCTGTATTGCTTTGCTTTGCTTGGATTTTGATTTTGGTTTCTACTATTGGATTGGGTTGAGGACAAGTTTTGTAGGTCTGGACCTTCAAATTCCATTCCTAGGTAGGGTAGCAACAACCAGTAGCTGAATTACTTAGTTTTGACTACATGTCTGTCAATCTCTAGGCCTGTAGCTGTAGGCTCTAGAATTCAATTCATATAAGCACCTATCTATCATCGTTTTCATTTCATTCTCACTTCGTTTCACCTACATATGTATGCTATATATCCTCCCTCTCCACAAACAAACATAGATAGACCATTTCTTACTCTAGATAGGTATGTACCCAATTCCTACACTAGATACATAGATAGGCAGCAGCAGCTTAACCGCTCCCAAATCCTCCTCCTTCAAGGACCACATCTGCCATTTCTTTGCTCCATATAAATGCAGACAAACAAATTAATGTGCTCATATATTCACATTACAGTCAGTCAAACAAATTAATGTGCTCAATTTATCTCATGTTGATCTCATGAGTTAGGTACAGTTTGCTGGAACGAAAGTTATCTCAATTACAATATGCATGTTTTGCTTAGTTGAAGAATCTGAGATATTGTGGTATGAGTTCGTGGCTTAAATTTGCTTGTTCTTTGTTGTTGCCCATGATGTGCAACATATGCAGCTAGATTGTTCCTGCTCTTGTGTATCTGGTTTCATATTTATAACCTGCCATTACTGGATATTCCAATTGTGGTGTCCCTGCGATATAGGGTTGGCCGTTTAATTGATACACACCAAATTTTGCGGAAGCAGTGGTCGTTTCCTGATCAATCATGCCTAGTAGACTTTTTAATTAATTAGGAGCAGTGAACCCTTGTTTTGGAAACTTGAAACTGACTGGCTGTTTAGCAATGTTCAATAGGACCGAATTGTAGTAGCGCATTTACAGGGTAAGCTTGATGCATTCTTTCCAGTATGTGTTCTTCTCTACTTGATGGTGTGATAAAATGGTGCTTGATCTGAAGTTAGAAAGCAAGAGTGTGACAAAGTTATGTCAGGGCGTAGTTGGTGACGATGCTACTTGTAATCTTGTGATGATGCTACTTGTGATCTTGTGATGATGCTACTTGTGATCTTCTGAAATGACCCATTGGTGACTTCATTACGCGGCGATAATGATTTTGCAGGTACCCCGAGAGGCCCTTGAGTTTGCCGGAATGTCGCTTAACTTCCGTTCCGGCAAATTCGGGTACTCCATATGTCCTATTTTCAGCAAAGGTCATGCTGAAATTTTCCGTGAATTTTAGCATGACTTTGCTAAAAATAGGACATATGGGGTACTTGCGGCTAATGCATGGGCCAAGGTATCTTAGTACTTAATTAAGTAGGATCAACTGCCCCGCCATTCTTGCTGCATTAAACCATAGGTGGCAATAAAGCCAAGTGATTAGGCCCAACTTCGAATTCTCCTTCCCTTTTCTTGATAGGGTATATTATTAGAAGATACACATATATATCAGTCAACCTAGGGTGTCAGGCTTGTTAGATTAATCTTCAGTTTACTTGACTTTTGAGCCTGCTAGTAGTTTACTTCCATGAATTGTTTTATTGACATGGCACATTTGCAATGGAGTTTTATATATCTTTAGCCACAGTTTACTTGACTTTCAGGTTTGCTTGGCTCTTTACTTTACTTTAATTCTGGCGGGTCGATTTCTTATCCCTCGTGTGGCATCACTGTCATATGACAGTATTAGTAAGCAAAGATTTTGTATGCTATCCCCATTGATTTTGGGGGCTGTATTGCTTTGCTTTGCTTGGATTTTGATTTTGGTTTCTACTATTGGATTGGGTTGAGGACAAGTTTTGTAGGTCTGGACCTTCAAATTCCATTCCTAGGTAGGGTAGCAACAACCAGTAGCTGAATTACTTAGTTTTGACTACATGTCTGTCAATCTCTAGGCCTGTAGCTGTAGGCTCTAGAATTCAATTCATATAAGCACCTATCTATCATCGTTTTCATTTCATTCTCACTTCGTTTCACCTACATATGTATGCTATATATCCTCCCTCTCCACAAACAAACATAGATAGACCATTTCTTACTCTAGATAGGTATGTACCCAATTCCTACACTAGATACATAGATAGGCAGCAGCATCTTAACCGCTCCCAAATCCTCCTCCTTCAAGGACCACATCTGCCATTTCTTTGCTCCATATAAATGCAGACAAACAAATTAATGTGCTCATGTATTCACATTACAGTCAGTCAAACAAATTAATGCGCTCAATTTATCTCATGTTGATCTCATGAGTTAGGTACAGTTTGCCGGAACGAAAGTTATCTCAATTACAATATGCATGTTTTGCTTAGTTGAAGAATCTGAGATATTGTGGTATGAGTTCGTGGCTTAAATTTGCTTGTTCTTTGTTGTTGCCCATGATGTGCAACATATGCAGCTAGGTTGTTCCTGCTCTTGTGTATCTGGTTTCATATTTATAACCTGCCATTACTGGATATTCCAATTGTGGTGTCCCTGTGATATAGGGTTGGCCGTTTAATTGATACACACCAAATTTTGCGGAAGCAGTGGTCGTTTCCTGATCAATCATGCCTAGTAGACTTTTTAATTAATTAGGAGCAGTGAACCCTTGTTTTGGAAACTTGAAACTGACTGTCTGTTTAGCAATGTTCAGTAGGACCGAATTGTAGTAGCGCATTTACAGGGTAAGCTTGATGCATTCTTTCCAGTATGTGTTCTTCTCTACTTGATGGTGTGATAAAATGGTGCTTGATCTGAAGTTAGAAAGCAAGAGTGTGACAAAGTTATGTCAGGGCATAGTTTGTGATGATGCTACTTGTGATCTTGTGATGATGCTACTTGTGATCTTGTGATGATGCTACTTGTGATCTTCTGAAATGACCCATTGGTGACTTCATTACGCGGGGATAATGATTTTGCAGGTACCCCGAGAGGCCCTTGAGTTTGCTGGAATGTCGATTAACTTCCGTTCCGGCAAATTCGGGTACTCCATATGTCCTATTTTTAGCAAAGGTCATGCTGAAATTTTCCGTGAATTTTAGCATGACTTTGCTAAAAATAGGACATATGGGGTACTTGCGACTAATGCATGGGCCGAGGTATCTTAGTACTTAATTAAGTAGGATCAACTGCCCCGCCATTCTTGTTGCATTAAACCATAGGTGGCAATAGAGCCAAGTGATTAGGCCCAACTTAGAATTCTCCTTCCCTTTTCTTGATAGGGTATATTATTAGAAGATACACATATATATATATCAGTCAACCTAGGGTGCCTGGGCATTGATAAACCCTAAATGATGAAAACTTAACTTAGCATTTAGGGTGCCTCGGCGTCGACAAACCCTAAATTATAATACCTTGGCTTTTAGGGTGCCTCGGTGTCGATGAGAACCTAAATGATGTACGTTTAGGCTTTTAGGGTGCCTCGGCGTCGACAAACCCTAAATGATAAAAGCTTAGCTTTTAGGATGCCTCGGTGTCGACAAACCCTAAATGATGAGACCATGATCTTGTTCCTTGACAATAACCAACTTTTTGACCAAACTTTTTTCCTATTTAGAGCGAAACATGGCCCACAACGATGAGGCCGACGGTTCGGGCGGCAAGCAATTCTGGGAGCTGTCCCAGGAGATGGAGGAAAAACCTCACCGCTATGAGGACGCCGTGGAAGACACCGATCCAGACTACACAACCCCTAGTGGCATCAGGGATGACAGCACTGATGGTGCTGCCGAGGATGCCACCACTGATGATAGCGGCGCATGCACAGATGGCAGCCAACCGAAGAGGCAATGGAAGGACCGGTGCCTGAACGTGCTCGACACCGTCAAGGAGGAATTTACTGAAGTGAAATCCGATGGGCATCGAACGGCACCCAAAGAATTACTCAAGGGGTACTCGGTTCAGCTCGGTTTCATTCTCCGGAGCACCGTCTCGATCAACACCGAGAACCTAAGGCATAAGGACTGAGGGAATTTGCGCAACTTCCTCTTCACGAAGCTGCACGAACGATACAAGTTCCCCGCTGACTTTGCAAACACACGCCTCTCAGGGAATAAAGTGAATAGTGCCGCCCTCACGAGGATGAGCATGGCCCTGTCTACTTGGAGAAGCACGGTGAAGGCAATGATTGAAAAAGGTGATAGTTATGAGAAGATCAAGGCGAAATATCCTTTGATCAGCGAAGATGACTACAAGGAGTTCAAGATCAAGTGCGAGAGCAGCGCAACCTCCGAATCAAGTCAGTGGGGGAAAGAAATGTGGCAGTTGAACTTAGGGGTCCACCAACTCGGTCCCGGCGGTTACAGAGTGGCGGAGCCTATATGGGACAAGGAGGATGCGGAGCATGCCGAGCAAGTCCTACCGCCCCGCTTCGAGAAATACCGTGACAAATAGACCAGGAACTTTGTCAGGGCCCGGTACAAAGAGGACCCGGTAACAAAGGAGCTTACCACGGATCCAAAGACCAGGGCGCTTGAGCTTGTTCTGGTAAGGAATACACCCCGCGTAATTAGCTCCATATGGTTGCATTCTAATTAATCCCCAATATTTCTAAATGGTTCACGTTCCTTCCGCAGGACACTAAAAGCAGTAGCACGGGGTCGTCCTAGAGCTCCCCTTTTAACACCCCTTTAAATAGGGCATTGAACGTAATGAAAAACAAGGATAAGCTCAGTAAGCCATCGTCAGCTGGTCATGTGGCCGGCAAAGGCTTGTCCACAAAATGGTCATCATACTATACCGCTGGTGGGAGAAAGGAGAAAAGACCAGCTCGAAAAGCCAGTCGCGCGAGGTTGAAGCACTCAAGGCACAAGTGGCACGGATTCCGGAGATTGTCCAAGAGCAAGTGCAACAACTGGGAACGACGCTCACCGCCATGGTGCCTACCTTGATTCAGGGGCTGACGACGTGGATTGCGGGCAACCAATAGGGGCCTCCGCTGGTTCCCAGCTTCACGACTAGCTACTCGCACAACGCGCAGGTGACGCCATTGGTGTCTCCGGCGGAGCCGGTATTCATGTCTCCAGTGCCGGCACGGGCATTGGAGCTTAATGCACCCGGGTGTACGCCAGCCGACACCTCACCAGCAAGCGGCCCCTCCGTCAGTTGCACGCCCGCCGTTCGCGTTGCCTCGACATTAGCCGAGCTCGACGGCATCACGGTAACTAAGCCTCTCGGCCGATGACTTCATCTCCTTGCCTTTGACTGGGCATCCCTGATGCCTACATGTTTTTGCAGGGCACCACCGATGTTCCTTGCACTCTCCTGCACTTCGTGGGTGGCGAGTTGGTCGATGTCGCCAAGGGCAGAATCGTTCAACCGGGCAACCGCGTGTTCCACGGTAATCCGATGCCACCCACCTTGTATAGGGTTGAACTGGTTTGGCTGCTACCAGGCTGCGACGAGTTGTTACCTCCGATTCGACCCGCTGGGGCCGACGAAGATGATGTGATGACCCTCAGCGCCTGCGTAAGCTGGCCCCTGCTTTGGCCGAAGAGCCAGATTCGTTTGGGGGCGGGGGACACAACCCCACAGACAAGACCGCCAGTCGTGCCGGCGCCAAGCCATGGCAAGACTGCCGCAACGCTACCGGACATGTCGGACATCCCTATGGCACAGGATCCGGACAACGACGACAACGACGATGATACATTTACCAATGTCGGTAAGTACTTTGCCGAACATGGGTACGGTGACGAGTTCTGCGGCCCTCCTTCTCAAGAACCTGACCCTGAAAAAGATGACCGCGATCTAGCTGGTACGGCGGAGAAACCCAATTGCAACAGGCGTCGTCTGGCGTTTAGTTCTCAGGAGACGCCTCCAGGTGCCGCCTTCACCTAGCCTCAGATAGCCAAGGTGCGAAATATTATCAGCCCCAACACGCTCAAGAAGGCGGTTTGTGAGCAGAACTCGATCCCATTACAGCAGATCAAGAAGAAGGGACGGAAACGAAAGACTAACAAGGGCGCTTGTGCGAGCCAGCCGGCATCGAGTACGATCTGTGCTCAGGACGGGCCACCTTCACCTAAGGATATCTCGAGGAGGGTGCATGTGGCGGGTAGGGTGATGCTACCGACAAATATGCTCAATGCTGCAACCGGTGCTATGCGGAGTCTGCATGACAGTGTTCTTTCTTTGGAGAAGCGGCGTCTCTCCTAGAATGATGTGGCATACCCGGTTTTCGTGGCCAAGGTGCCAGAGGGTAAGGGCTTTGTGGATAGCGCTATCGGGGGTACGACCGTCCTGCGGTTTGATGACATCTTTGCTATGTTTAACCTTCATCCGCTGCACTACACCTTCGTTCGGCTGTTTTCGCTGAGTATGGAGATGCGGATCATTAGAGACGAGACCCCGGACATCGGGATAGTCGACCCCTTCTACATGCGTGCCAAGATCTTGGGCAGTGCTAGGGACCGGCAAGTCGCGAGTTCACACCTCGAAGGCGTCATTCTGGCAAACCCAGATAAGGATAACTTCCTCGTGCCTTACTTTCCCGAGTAAGTCATCCCCTAACCGCCCCGTAACATATGATTTCTTAGATTTCGATCATTCTTTTTCTTCTTCTAACATTCCGTGTTATGTGTAGTGACACACATTGCACACTCATCCTCTTAAGCCCAAAATATTCCATGGCAACGTATTTTGACCCGGACCGTGACTCCAAGATAGACTACACAAATATCAAGAAAGTTCTTGATGATGCTCTCCCCGGCTATGCCACATCTGGAGGCACCTTTAAGAGGCCAGTTCGTAGGTACGGCAGGCACGTGTTCACCCATAATACGATGTTCCTCTGCGTCAAGCAGCCGCCTGGCAGTCAAAAGGATGCCTACTACGCCCTCCATCACATGCGGGCGATCGTACGGGACCATAATCACCTTCTACTACCAAATAATCTCAAAGATTGGGCCGCAAGCTTGGCGGCAATCGAGGACGCGAACCTCCGACAAGAATTCTTTCGCATCCAGTCTAAGTTTGCAGAAATCATCCATCAAGATGTCCTTCGTACCTCGGGGCAGTTCTACATCAGATATCAACCGTCCAATAGTGAGATAGACACAACGCTACAAATGCAGGCTGACAACGCCCGCGACTTCATGACCATCACGAAATACGGCGGCTTCATCCACGCTCCGGTCCCATGAGTCGAGTCGAAAGTAGTGATGCTATTTGTAGTTCTGAAACATCGATTAGCTCATGTTGTAATTAAACTTTAATGAACTTGTATGTCTCTTTGGTTTGGATAGTCGTTCAACTTAGATGTAATCGATGCTATTTATTAGTAGGACCTTGAATCGTGCTATTAATGTCTTGCTTTTCTCTTCCGATCCTTTTGTTGCATACTTATATATTTCTTATGTATTGTCTGTTGTTTGGCTTGTGCATAGAGATGCAGTCGTATGTCATGTACAAGGGTAAGGTTCCCGGAGTCTACGACGACTGGGACGAGTGTTGGAGACAGGTTCACCATTTTAGTGGTAACAGTTACAAAGGGTACACCACTAGGGCAGAGGTGGAATCTAGATACGCGCGCTATCTAGCGGGAGAGAGGAGGGAGCATTGGAGGAACCGGATGAAGACCAGTTTCATCGTGATGATGCTCATCGTGATGACCGCAGCTCTCTTCTATGTGATGGTAGTTTAGATGATCGATATCGACTTGTAATGTGAAGACAAACTCGCTACTCGCGGTCTTGAGACTTGTAATGTTCTATCTTTGTTCGGTCTTTTGAATTCAGAGACGAATATGATGAATTGTATTCGGAGACTAATCTTCTATTGTATTCGATGAATCTGCTGTTGCTGTGTGGTGTCTATATTCTGTCCAATAATATATTTTGTAACATGTGCAAATATCAGAAAAGAAAAAAAATCCGTAATATTCATACTAATGGCGCACCACTCAGCAATCTAATGGCGCACTGTAGAAAGGATACTAATGGCACATCAACCCAAAGTGCGCCATTAGTATGCCAAAGCACATGGGTAAATATGCCCCCCTGGGAGGCATACTAATGGCACATGTTGGGCTATACTAATGGCGCACTGCGTGGTGCGCCATTAGTATACCAGATACTAATGGCGCACCAGTGGAATACTAGTGGCGTGGTGCTAGTGGCACACCAGTAGTGCGCCATTAGTAGGCAAAACTGGTGCACCACTAGCAGGCCTTTTCCTAGTAGTGTTTCAACCAAAATACTCAATCTTATTGCCACGTTCATGACATAGTTTGTTCAAATGATCTTATATTGTGCATAAGGGTGCATCTTGGAATGGCAAGCAATGTTGCCTAAGGAAGTTTTCATTTTCATTGGATGAAAAATTCATTTTCCATTTTCTGAGTGCCCAAAATGATTTTTTTGTGAAGAACCTACCATATATTTGTTTGCAAAATTGGACCAAATCAATTTTCTAAAATACTTGGACATATTTAATGCACAATTTACAAAATGGTTGGGTGTCAAAAGTTTTGATCCACATCTCGTGAAAAAGACAAATTTCCGCTGATTCAACTGGAAGCGGGTCAAATTTGAACTACAACTGCCTTATAGTTTGCTACTTATTTTTTCCAAAAATCATTTCTAGTTACATAAGTACCTATTTGATCAGAAATACATGGTTTCGTGGCGATATGTCGAGGTTTGGATAGTGGCCGAGGGCCCCAACTCTAAAGCGCGTAAACTCGCATGCCCACTGCGTGGTCACCGCGTGACCGTGGCGTTGCCATGCGTTCTGGGCGGCCTAGGCATGTCTAGTGGGTTGGGAACTCCCCAGGTAGGTTCTAGGAAGAATATTACAACATAAGATTCTCACGAGGAGACCAATCTATGCTCAAACATGAATTAGCAGCCAAGTGTTTGATTAGCGGTGTGGGAAATGCACATGGCTAATGGGCATGAGTTTTGGCTGGGGATGATCAGTTAATAAGAAGATTGTTTTCAAAAAATTTCAGCTCAAAAGGAGGAGCCTATGTGGTACTTGCTTTGCAAAGTATCACACTGGACATAAATAGGAATGTTGAAGCTGGGCTCAAAATAATGATTGGATTGAGCTGAAATTTGGTGGAGGATGGTTATCTGGGCATAGGAAAGCACTTTAGAAAATGGATACCATTTGGACATGCCAAAGTGGTACTTCCTTCACAATGCTCTTCTCTGGATAGAAACTTCGAAAAATTAGTGAGGGAAATTGGCTAAATGAAATGAGCTCAAATTTGGTGTAGGTAATTTAAATAGGCATATAGAATATGTGGCAAAAATTCAACTCATTAGGATATGCATAGCTAGTACTTCTTTCACAAAGGTTCTAGGTGGACAATTTTTCTGGAAATGATCCCTTTATTCCCATGTCTTCTGGCTACTTTATCCCCAACTTTGATTTCACTTGCTGTTTATTTTCCAATTACTTCTTCAATTGAGAGAAAGAAAGAGACTAATAAGAAAACTTTGGAAATTTGCCGAGGAAGATTTACTGGGCAAATGGAGCTGAATTTTGTCATGAGGCAATGATTTGGATAGGAAAGAGTGCCCAAAAATTTTGAGGGCAACCAAGAATATATAAATTGCACTTCCTTCACAATGCTCTTCTCTGGACAAAAACTTCGGAAAATTAGTGAGAGAAATTGGCTAAATGAACCGAGCTCAAATTTGGTGTAGGTAAGTTACATAGGCATATAGAATATGTGGCAAAAATTTAACTCATTAGGATATGCATAGCTAGTACTTCTTTCACAAAGTTTTAGGTGGACAAAAACGTTGGAAATTTGCTGAGGAAAACTTGTTGGGCAAATGGAGCTGAATTTTGTCATGAGGCAATGATTTGGATAGGAAATAGTGCCGAAATTTTTTGAGGGCAATCAAGAATATATAAATAGCACTTCCTTCACAAAGTGTTGTTCTGAACAGAATAGGAAAATGAATATTGTTGAATTATTTTTGAACTAGGCAAGGAAGGTTTTTTACATATTTGATGAAGATATGACCCAAGGAATTTTTGAGATTTTTTTTGGGAATTTTGGGAATGACAGAAATATAGGTTGCTTCATAACCTAGGGCAAAAATTGACACATGGACATGACACATAGGCAAAACTGATGAGGTGGCGCCTAGTCATAGCAACCCACCACAATTTACAAGGTTATGACCATCTATATTGGTCGTGATCCGCTAGAAAAAGGCAGCGAACCACTGCTGTCTGCTTTATGATCATTTCGTGTAAGGAAATTATGACCTTTCTGACCAAAATGGTCGTTATAGTTTAGGGTTTGGAGCCCCCCCGAACAGCTTTTGACCAATTGCTCTCAAATGGTCATAGATCTATGACCAATTCTTCTAGGGTCACCGACAGAAGGTCACTAGTTGACATATTTCTTGTAGTGCCTTTCCTCAAGGGTCTTCTGGAGTATTACGGTCTCCAACTGCACAACCTTACGCTGGGCTCCATTCTACACATCGCAGGCTTTGTTGCTCTTTGCGAGCTGTTCCTAGGATGCAAGGTCCATTTCGATCTATGGAGGAAATATTTCTGTCTTGTCCCCCGCTCCCAGAAGGGATCCGTATTCGAGGTGGGCAGTGCCGAAGTATGGCATATAGGTGGAATAGGATACCTGTCCGGCACTCCGAAGAAGGCATCCAAAGTGTGGCCCTTGGAGTGGTTCTACATTGAAGACGTTGTCCTTCCGGACCCAATCCAACAAGGTCTTCCTGAATTTTCCTCCGCTCCTTTAAAGAAGCGCACCAGCTGGTGCCCCTGAAGCTACGAAGAAGAAGATAGTGCGGAGGTTAAGAGACTGGTGAACAAGATAAGAATACTCGCCCACTCTGTACTATCTATAGTCAAGGTAATTGTGACACTCCAAAAAAAATTGATTTGGTTTTTAGCAAATTCTTTATTTGATTTGAAGGAGGCTGTTTAAAAATCTTTCTAAAAGACTCTCCTTCTCAAAAAAGTTCTCTTATGACAAATATTTTATGTTTGGGTCATCCTCAACCTTGATGTTTGATATTGAGGGCTTTTCATTGGTGTTGACCCATCACAATTAATTTTGGAAAGTTTTTCAATTTATTACTTTTATTTCAACCACTCTCTTTTGCCATGCCTCATGTTAAAACTTTCTCCAAAAACCTCTCCCTCTACTTTGGGTCAAGTCTAATATCCAATCCCAGCTAGTTCAACCCATTTTTGATTTTTATTCTATTTATTTTATCCCCAAAACAATTGCTGTCTTTTATTTTGGACCTAGGTGATTTACAAAGGAAGTACCTGATTTCTTTTGAGTTTTGGTCCCAAACCAACTCCTGTTACTAGTCCTTAGCACCCCCAACCTAGATCCATCAAGATCCACTATCCCACAATTCAAAATTTTCAAGTTTTGATCACTGCAAGTTTGGACCAGATTTGTCATTTTTGGTGAAATTCAATATTTTCTTCTCCAAAAATTCTGGGATAAATCAGGCAGCCCCCAGGTGCATTGAGAGGTCACCTCACCAAATATCAGCTCCAGAAGAAATTTCCACATGCCAAAAACATTTCATCGAACACCTGGCATGCACTGTTCCTGTTCAAATTCAGAAAATTCAGAGTTTCAGTGTTTCTGTTTCGCCGCCAGTGTCGTTTTCTTCAGAGCACGGCGTCGATCTCGCCAATAACTGCAGTGGCGCCTTGCTCCCTGTTCCCCCTCCTTATCTAGAGCGCCACATGGTCATTTGGACGGGCACCATCATCGGTGGTGACGTGTCCCGCCGACGCCGGCAGCTTCTGCGGTGGCAGAGCCACCCGTGGCGGCCAGCAGGAACCAGCACCACCTTTTGGCACCGTCCAACATCGCCCAAGCCACCCGAAGCCTCCGCGTGGCCATCCTCTACCTTATGCATGCTGCGGCACCGTCGCCGTGGCCTGAGGGGCGCAGAGCGCGCTCTCTGCCGCCGTCGTGCCCGTGAGCCGTTCCATCGAGCGCGTGGAGTGACGCCCAAGTTCTGCCTAAACTTAGCCAAGGAAGGAACCAGTGAGCCTATCCGCTGCTGCCCCGACCCCTAAACCTCCCGTTCAACGACTGCCCCGCAGTAATCGTCACCGGAGTTATCCCGTTCACGGCCACCGCCTCAGACCAGCTATAAAAGGAGCCCTCGAGCTCGTTCTTGACCCCGCACCACTCCTCCACCTCGATCACCAGAGCCCCGCCTAGCCACTAGGAGGACCCCGAGGAGGTCTCCTTCCCCGACTCCGGCCGCCCCGATCCGCCTCGGGCTCCGGCTTGATTCACTCAGGTGAGACCATCCCCGCCTCCCAAACCGCGTCAGCAACCCTCTGGTGCACCCAGTGCTCTAACCCGAGCCCCAATTCGACCTTTGCAGCCCTCCCTGGCGTGATCCACCTACACCCGAACCACCGTCTGCCGGAGTTGAGGCCGCCGTCGACGTGGTCCTCGTCGACGACCAACTCCACCACCCACAAGTGCGGAAGGACCCAAGGAACCCGTAGGTACCCTCCTTTCTCCCTACCTCGCCGTGGATCGCCGCTGGCGACCACCGCAGCCTTCGGGCGCCGGTGACTCTGTTTCAGTGTTTAAACCTGACGGGTGCCCCACCCCCTCAGCTTTTTCTTTTTATGAAACGTTTTCCGAAAACGCCTTCGGGGCAAATACGCTTTCTAACTAAAACGTTTTTTCTATCTTTTTCTATTCTACCCCCTAGAAACTTTCTGTTTCATTACAGATAAGTCCCTGGGCTAAAACTTTAATAACTTTTAAACAGAAAATGATTTTTGATTGATTCTTTTTCTGTCATCTTTATTTTTCTGTCTAGTTTTTTACCATATTTATTTGAAAAATATTTGGGACACTTTGTGTGCACACACGGTATTTACGTTAGTACGTATTTTCTTTATACCGTAGATACCGGAGGAGGTGACGGAACCGCAAACTTCACCAAGCTAGACTCCGACTATTCCGAACCAGGCAAGCATGTTTGAACCTTTGATATGATGAGTGTTTTACATGTTTGCTTGAGTAGTTATTTCATGGCATGTTTATATGAATAGCAGTAAGTGTTATATTGCATGCAAAGCTAATACAAATGAGATTCGAAACTCGATGGGCTTGTTGAGATGAGTTTACATGATCATGTGGTGACATGAAAAGTGGTAAGATGGTATTGTTGAAGCATGCTAGTCTTATGCCAAACCAATCAACTCCAGTGTTGACGTGGATCAAGTCACATTACCATCCGTTTCCTTTTTGTGCTACCACATGTTTTCTGCAAAAGAATATGGTTTAGTAAGTTGCAAACCTCTTTCCTCGTACACACCAAATAGAGGGGCCGTGATGAGGGTTCCATGGCCCTGGATTAAAGCCAGTCATCCAGTCAGGGGGTATGGGTGTTTCCGGTTGGGACCGAGAGGGGGGCACCCCTTAGAGCGCGCGATATAAATTTGATCCCATGCTACTCGAGGTTGTGGCCTCCCCGTCTCAAAGTTTTTCTTGAACATTGCCTAGGGTGAGTCCTGGCATCGGGATGTGGAAATGGGTGTGTACTGGTTAGATGTGTTTTTTCTGAAATACCATAAACGGAACTAGTCCTTCGTGACTACTGAAATCCGTTGGCTGTGGTTAAATAGTACAAACTCTACAGAGTCAAAATCATTCGAGTAACCATATCTACGGTCAAGGACTGTGTTCAACTTGTCCTTGTCAGTCTTAGTGTCAGTCTCATTGACAATCTCCGGTGAATAAACATGAGTGTTAAATCCGGCTTAATGATTACTCCTGTGGATGGGCTAACCCGTTTATTTTTATGTACTGAGTAATTCCTTGGAGTGATTTAACTTCATGAATTTATTGAATAAGAGTGATGAAATATAAGCCCTTTATGTGATGTCGCTCAGACGTCCGACTGTGGCACTCTTGTTATTTACTTTCGATATAAGCCCTTTATGTGATGTCGCTCAGACGTCCGACTATGGCACTCTTGTTATTTACTTTCGATATAAGCCCTTTATGTGATGTCGCTCAGACGTCCGACTGTGGCACTCCTGTTATTTACTTCCGATATAAGCCCTTTATGTGATATCGCTCAGACGCCCGACTGTGGCATCACTGTTATTTATTTTCATTACAAGCCCTTTCCGAGATGTCGCGTAGACGTCTGACTGTGGCGCGCACTGTCATTTACATTTCAATATAAGCCCTTTATGTGGTGTCGCTTAGACGCCCGACTGCGGCATGTTAATTTATTTTACCTTTCGAGGCGTCGCTTCAAACACCCGATCAGTTTTCAGTTATTTTATTGGGATTTCGGGAGGACTACCGCCTGACTTCCTTTTTATTTAACATGCCGTGCAAATTTATTATTTGAGTGTGCATTGTTAACTGCTCATGGTGCATCATGTTTGCATTTGTTATATCTTATGTCCGAACTGTCTTGCGAGTACATTCAAAGTACTCACGTGGGTTGTTGATTTGGCCAGATGTTGACGAAGGCGATCTTATGGATGAAGAGTATGATAGCGAGTCCGACGCCTAGAGGATTCCCAGTCAGTCCCGTGTGATCCTGGAATTGGCCACTTGTATCATATACGCTTCCGCTACCCGAATAAAATCATCGAGCCTCACTTCGACGCTCGATGAGCTGCAGTGTAACACCCCGGATTCGATGCGCCAGGTCTCTGCCAGTTATTCGCCGTCGTTGCCATGTCATTTTCTTGCGTGTTGAATTTTATCATGTCATCATGTGCATTTCATTTTGCATTCGTGTTCGTCTCATGCATCCGAGCCTTTTCCCCGTTGTCCGTTTCGCGATCCGGCACTCCTATGTCCTTCGGCGTCCCCTTCTTGCCTCTCTTCGTGAGCGGGTGTTAAACGTTATCGGAATGGACCGAGTCTTGCCAAGCGGCCTTGGTATAGCACCGGTAGACCGCCTGTCAAGTTTCGTGCCATTTGTAGTTCGTTTGGTACTCCAACGGTTAACGGGGTAACCGTAAAGCCCCTCTCTCTTTGCAGCCCAACACCCTTTCCAAAGTGGCTCAAAACCCAGCAAACTCCCCTCCATGCTCTTGGACGTTCGATCACGATCGTGTGGGCGAAAACCGCTCCTCATTTGGACTCTCCTAGCTCCCTCTATCTATAAATATGCCCTCTCCCCCAAAATTCCGGATCATTTCCCCCTAACCTTAGCAGACTCCTCCCCGCGCCGCCGGACGCGTCCGTGTCGCGCCGGACATGTCCATTCCCGCAGCCACGTTGCTCCGGTCAATGAGAGGCCGCCACGTCACCCCGCCGCCACTCTCCCCCAATCCCAAGCCGCCACCTCACCCTCTCTCTCTCCACCCCGCCGCCGGCCCGCGCGGCCTGGTCG
>NC_041381.1:428219354-428226467 GCF_002162155.2 Triticum dicoccoides
GCCGTCCCGCGCCATCACCGGAGCCGCCTCCTCCTCTCGCCGCCCCACCGCCCGTTCGCCGGCACCGCCTCGCCGCCCGCGTTCCTCGCCGTCCGGACCAGCCGGCCGCCGGATCCCGCGCCTGCTCCGCCATCGCTGCCTCGCCGCCGTCCTCCTCCGTCGTCGCCGGAGCTCGCCGGAGTGCGAGCCGGCCGGATCCTCCCCGCCTGGATCAGATCCACCAGGAGGTGAACCAAACGCGCAAGCCCCGTCCTGGATCTCGTCATCCCGCACCGTCCCGTCCCGGGTTGACTTTTCGGAGGTAATAATTCGACTAAGTCCCAGATCTATGTAATTTTCATGCCATGTTCATCGTATTGTATCTCTGCATCCGTACCTCCGTTTCGTGCGTGTAATATGTCAAATTGTTCGTCTCAATGAGTACATCATTTCATTCCATTGCATCATATTTATTTTAGCTCATCTTGATGCCTGAATCATCATTGTAAGTGTGCTTCATAACGTTATCTGCTCTCTGTTAAAAGAACGAGCTCTTTTGTCATTTTTGCCATGATTGGTGTGTGCATCCTATGAGGTTAATGTCTACATGTGTTTTGATCTATGCTATGTCTTCGTTACAGTGGTGTATGCCATGTATTTTTGTGATCAATGTGGTGACTAGGACAAGCATGCAAACTAGGCATCGTGATGTTGCTGATTTTAGTCCTTGTTCTGTTGTTATTTTGATGCCATGTAAACATGATGCTACAGAGAGATCCATGCATATTTAGAGATACTTCAGTAAGGATGTTTTGAACATGTGGTTATTGTCTATCCATTCATGCCCTTTGTTGCAATTATGGAGTAGTCTAGCATGTCATTTTCGTGCTCTACTTTTGCTTCAAATGTTTCCTGGCAGATTGCTTATGTGTTATTCAAGCTTGTTAAGTAGTGTACTCGCTGTTGCTGTTTTGCTAGGCTGAATCTGTTATTTCGTGATGCTATGTAAACTTGCTTCTACAAATCATTCTATGCATAATCTGGAGATGATCACTAAATATATTTTCTTCTACATTTCATCCTCTAACCATACATGCCCCTGGTTGCATTTATAGCTTGCTGTAGCTTGTTCATATCTTGCTCCAAAGTTGCTTGATAATGTTGCTGTCAGCCTGTTAACATTAAGTTCAGTTGTTTCCATGATTGTTGCTAGTGTTCCATGTACCCTATGACCTTGCTCTTGCCATGCTTAGCTTCACAAATATGTCTTCTTACTGTTTGCTGCCTTGCCATGCCATATATTGCTTTGTGGTGAGTGGTACAAGCTCATCTACATGCGTTCATAATTCTATTTCTGCCATGTATGAATCTGTAATATAACTTGATATGTTTACGTGGGTGCCATCATATCTTCTGATCCATTTTGGCTTATGGTCACTAAAGGACATTTGGTCTATGCAATTAGTAGTTTCATTCCATGCCTTTGGTTGCCATGATAAGTTCCTGTAACATGTTGTTTGATAGCTCTGAACATTGCAACCTGATGTTATTTTTTACAAAGTCTGAATTGTTATTACTTGCAATCTTACCATGTGTGTTTGAGCATGTTCTAGTGATTTCTGGAGTTAGCTCAGTGTTCATGTTTTGTTATGCTTTGCCTGTACATCATGCCCATGTCTTTTGTTTTCATGTTGAGATACTGTAGCTTATTGTTTTGATGCTTGCAATATGCCTAGTTGCTGTTTTGGACAGCTAGTCCTTTAAACTTGTATAGTGTGTGTGTGTTGAACCGTTGCTCCGTTTTGAGTGTGCTCTACATGAAACTTGCTTAGAATTGCATGTAGCTTCATATTATCATGTTGCATCCTTGTTTTGAGGTGTTTTCTTGATGTTTGTATGCATTTTGCATCAATGCCATGTTTAACTTGTTTTGCTCATATCTTCTAGGTCGTAGCTCCGAACTAAATGAACTTTATATGTAACTTGACTAGAATCTCGTGTAGATCATCTTTGTGCATCTTAACTTGCTGTTTAAAAACTTCAACTTAATGTTTGTTCAGATCTGGACCAACTTCGAAATTTGCATATGAGGACTTACCGGAATTGTTATATGTTGTTCCCGGCCTCATTTAAACTTGCCTTGATGTGTTGCTCTTGTTTGCACCATCTCTTGCCATGAGTAGCTTCATGTAGTTTTGTCATGCATCATGCTTGTTGTGCATCATGCCTTGTATATGTGTGGTTTGTTTACCGTGTTGTGTGCTTCTTCTCGATAGTTCCTGTTTCGTTGCGATCGTGAGGATTCGTTGGTCTATGCTTGGTTCGGCTTCATCCGTTCATCTTCTTCATGGACTCGTTCTTCTTCCTAGCGGGATTTCAGGCAAGATGACCGTTACCCTGGATCTCACTACTATCATTGATATGCTAGTTGCTTCGTTCTATCGCTATGCTGCGTTACCTATCTTTTGCTCATCAAGCCTCCCATATTGCCATGAACCTCTAACCTTTGACACCTTTCCTATGCAAACCGTTGTTTGGCTATGTTACCGCTTTGCTCAGCCCCTCTTATATCGTTGTTAGTTGCAGGTGAAGTTGAAGATTTCTCCATGGTGGATAGGATTTTGGTTGGGATATCACAATATCTCTTATATTATTAATGCATCTATATACTTGGTTAGGGGTGGAAGGCTCGGCCTTTTGCCTGGTGTTTTGTTCCACTCTTGCCGTCCTAGTTTCTGTCATACCGGTGTTTTGTTCCCGGATTTTGCGTTCCTTACGCGGTTGGGTGATTTATGGCCCCCCCTTGACAGTTCGCTTTGAATAAAACTCCTCTAGCAAGGCCCAACCTTGGTTTTACCATTTGCCTCACCACCACCTATACCTTTCCCTTGGGTCGGCCAAACCGAGGGTCATCTTTATTTTAGCCCCCCCGGGCCAGTGCTTGTCTAAGTGTTGGTCCAAACCGAGCGATGTCCGGCGCCCCCTGGGCAATCAGGGTCTATGCCAACCCGACGTCTTGCTCATCCGGTGTGCCCTGAGAACGAGATATGTGCAGCTCCTATCGGGATTTGTCGGCCCAGCGGGAGGCTTTGCTGGTCTTGTTTCACCATTGTCGAAATGTCTTGTAAACCGGGATTCTGAGTCTGATCGGGTCTTCCTGGGAGAAGGTATATCCTTCATTGATCATGAGAGCTTATCATGGGCTAAGTTGGGAGACCCCTGCAGGGTATAATCCGTCGAAAGCCGTGCCTGCGGTTATAGGCAGATGGGAATTTGTTAATGTCCGGTTGTAGATAACTTGACACCAGATACGAATTAAAATGCATCAACCGTGTGTGTAGCCGTGATGGTCTCTTTTCGGCGGAGTCCAGGAAGTGAACACGGTTTCTGGGTTATGTTTAACGTAAGTAGGAGTTCAGGATCACTTCTTGATCATTGCTAGTTTCACGATCGTTCCGCTTGCTCTCTTCTCGCTCTTATTTGCGTATGTTAGCCACCATATATGCTTAGTCGCTGCTGCAGCCTCACCACTTTACCCCTTCCTTTCCCTTTAAGCTTTGCTAGTCTTGATACCCATGGTAATGGGATTGCTGAGTCCTCGTGGCTCACAGATTACTACAACAACAGTTGCAGGTACAGGTGATGTGATGATCATGACGCGAGAGCGATGTTTGCTTGTGTTGGAGTTCTTCTTCTGCTTCTTCGATCAGGGGATAGGTTCCAGGTCGGCAGCCTGGGCTAGCAGGGTGGATGTCGTTTGAGTTTCTGTTTGTGTTTCATCCGTAGTAGGATGTTGCTCTTATGTAATGTATTGTTGTATTCGTGTGGCATTGTATGCCTCTTGTATGTATCCCCATCTATTATGTAATGTTGATGTAATGATATCCACCTTGCAAAAGCGTTTCAATATGCGGGTCTATCCTTGGTGGGACCTTCGAGTTCCTTTTGGATAGTGTCGCATATTGGGCGTGACAAGTTGGTATCAGAGCCTCGACCGACCCTAGGAGCCCCCTTGATTGATCGTGTAGTTAGGCCATTGTTGAGTCTAGAAGAAAACTGTTTTCGGAATCTAGTTATATCGGAGAGTAGGAATTCTTTTTACTCCTCAGCCCCTTCGTCGCTCTGGTCAGGAATCTTGACATAGGTGTTTTGAATTACTTCTCTTCCCTTTCAAGTTTTCTTTAGGATCACGCAGTTGGTTTTCCGATTGTTGTTCCCCAGCTCTTTGCATTCGGTGCATTTCTCGTCAAGTCGACTCGAGCCTCTTCATCTTTAGTTCAATCCTCAGTTGTTTTCTTTTCCCACCCGCCCACCCTTTTTCATCTTGGAGCCGGAGTCCGTAATCGAGTAACCATCCTACTCGTGTGAAGTGTTTGCTTTCTTTCCTCAATGATTTCCACCGGTGTTCTCTATTCAAGATATTCGTCGATTTCCCCTTCCCTTTGTTTTCTCGCCCTCCCACCCTTTTCTTCCCGGAGTCTGTCTCTCTCTCGACCATCTATCTCATTCATGCGGAGCCTCTTCAGTCTTCCCTCAATCATTTCAATCGGTGAATTCTCGTCTTGTTCGTCATTCTTCATCTCTTTATCTTCTCCGGTGGACTCAATTCAAATTTTTTCGGGTTGATCTTATTCTTTTCCCTCGGCTAATGTGTTTTCCCTGCTCGTTCGCCTCTCGCCAGTTTATCCTTCCGGAGTGCTCAAGACATCTCAGGAGATTCGTCTGTGTTCTAATTAATTCGAGGTTGTCACCTCATCCAAATATTTCAACTATTCCGGTGCATCATTTATCTATTCAGCAATCCTTTCCAACGGGGTTATCTCTTCAGTGGGCCCTAACCCACAGGTATTTTCCCAGGATCTTACCTAACTCTTCTAATTTTCCCGGAGTTATTCCCAAATTCTTTTCGGAGTCTGACGTAAGAATGAATTTCATCAGTCAGATGCCATTTCCAAGATCGATTTCAAATCATTTTCATTGTTGGCTCAACCTTTTCGGTTTTTGTTCTACCGGAGTATCTCAGTAATTTTGGTGGTGTTTCTCGTCGTCATTTGAAGACCGAAGAAGAGTCTTTCCTCTAAGTCTTGTCCGTTCTCTCAAAGATTCATGGTTCTAGCTTCATGCTATCCTCTCTAATTATTCCATTTGTCAGATATTCTTTTCTCATCGGGAGTATGTCAGAAATTGTTTTCCCCTTTCTTTTCATTGGAGGCCATCGTTCCAGTTATTGTTCTCTATTTATCCCGGTGCTTCGTTCAAGTGTTCTTTAATCAGCTCATGATCTCTTTGTTATTTTGCATCTAAATCCCCTCTTGCTTATTGGTTCTGCTAATTCTTCCCGGCGATGCATTCTCTTTCATTAGTCATTTTTCGAATTCTTACGGTGGTTCGTTCAAGATTCTTTTTCCTTGTTTATCATTTTAATCCATTCGTTCTTTCGAATCTTACCGGTGGTTCATGAAGACTTTCTCAAGTTTTGTGCTATACCCCCCCTTAATCCTTTTCAAGAAGAATAAGTAGTATGCAAAATCCATTGTTCGTCATCAATTTAATTTGATGAAGGATAAACATGCAATAAATCTTATTCTTATTTCATCCAAGTGAGTAATCCCTTCCTTCGGAGTTTGTTCTTGATGAACAAATTCTCGGTTCCAAGTGTTCTCCATCTTTTCTTTTTCGGAGTTCATTTTCCTCGGCCATCTCATCGGAAACCCCATCTAAATCATCGCAAGGCTCATCGTATTCTTTCTTCCTTCATTCTATCTCATCATCCTTTTGTCACCAGAGTTCTTCATGGTGGTTCTTCATGATTTAATTCATTCTTCAAGAGTTCATCAACATTTTGTTGGTGGAGTTCAATTATCTTTTCTTCTCATCTCGAAGTGCAATTAATCCTCTGTATTCTTTTGAAGTGGAGTTTTGCATTTCTTCGTTCTTCTCAGATGTCCAATAATTTCCGTTTGCGGCTGGTTGTCACTTCATAATCTTGAGATGTTATCTATAAGTCCACAACAAGCTTATTCTTTTCATTGTTGATTTTCTCAACAACTCCATTCAATCCTTCTAAGTTCTTTTCATTCAATTCTTTCAATTCTACCGGAGGCTTTGTGTTGTTCCTCTCGTCAAGTATCATTCCATCTTCTCTAGTTCATGATTCGATCCTCTCCATGTTCAACCAGAGTGCTGCCTAAATCCTTTCAGTCTTATTCGTTTCTTATCTCATTCTAACCGGAGTGGTTTCATAGTCTATATGATTCTGTGAGCTTTCGATTCTCGTCATTCTCGTCGTTCCTCTCTTCTTCTCGAGTGCTTTCGATTCTTTTTTGCTTCTCTTGAGTTCTTGCTTCACCTCATCCTTTTTCTCTTCCTTCTCGGTCCTAAGATCTCGGGACGAGATCTCTTGTTAGTGGAGGAGTGTTGTAACACCCCGGTTCGATGCGCCAGGTGTCTGCCAGTTATTCGCCGTCGTTGCCACGTCATTTGCTTGCGTGTTGCATTTTATCATGTCATCATGTGCATTTCATTTTGCATTCGTGTTCGTCTCATGAATCCGAGCCTTTTCCCCGTTGTCCGTTTCACGATCTGGCACTCCTATGTCCTCCGGCGTCCCCTTCTTGCCTCTCTTCATGAGCAGGTGTTAAACGTTCTCGGAATGGACCGAGTCTTGCTAAGCGGCCTTGGTATAGCACCGGTAGCCGCCTGTCAAGTTTCGTGCCATTTGGAGTTCGTTTGGTACTCCAACGGTTAACCGGGTAACCGTAAAGCCCCTCTCTCTTTGCAGCCCAACACCCTTTCCAAAGTGGCCCAAAACCCAGCAAACTCCCCTCCATGCTCTCGGTCGATCGATCACGATCGTGTGGACGAAAACTGCTCCTCATTTGGACTCTCCTAGCTCCCTCTATCTATAAATATGCCCTCTCCCCCGAAATTCCGGATCATTTCCCCCTAAGCCTAACAGACTCCTCCCCGCGCCGCCGGACGCGTCCGCGTCGCGCCGAACATGTCCATCCCCGCAGCAACGTCGCTCCGGCCAATGAGAGGCCGCCACATCACCCCGCCGCCACTCTCCCCCAATCCCGAGATGCCACCTCACCCTCTCTGTCTCTCCACCCAGCCGCCGGCCCGCGCGGCCCG
>NC_041381.1:428227234-428257827 GCF_002162155.2 Triticum dicoccoides
TCACCGGAGCCGCCTCCTCCTCTCGCCGCCCCACCGCCCGTTCGCCGGGACCGCCTCGCCTCCCGCGTCCCTTGCCGTCCGGACCAGCTGACCGCCGGATCCCGCGCCTTCTCCACCATCCCCGCCTCGCCGCCGTCCTCCTCCGTCGTCGCCGGAGCTCGCCGGAGTGCGAGCCGGCCGGATCCTCTCCGCCTGGATCAGATCCACCAGGAGGTGAACCAAACGCGCAAGCCCCGTCCCGGATCTCGTCATCCCGCACCGTCCCGTCCCGGGTTGACTTTCCGGAGGTGATAATTCGACTAAGTCCCAAATCTGTGTAATTTTCATGCCATGTTCATCGCATTGTATCTCTGTATCCGTAGCTCCGTTTCGTGCGTGTAATATGTAAAATTGTTCATCTCAATGAGTACATCATTTCATTCCATTGCATCATATTCATTTGAGCTCATCTTGATGCCTGAATCATCGTTGTAAGAGTGCTTCATAATGTTATCTGCTGTCTGTTAACAGAACGAGCTCTTTTGTCATTTTTGCCATGATTGATGTGTGCATCCTATGAGGTTGATGTCTACATGTGTTTTGATCTATGCTATGTCTTCGTTACAGTGGTGTATGCCATGTATTTTTGTGATAAATGTGGTGACTAGCACAAGCATGCAAACTAGGCATCGTGATGTTGCTGATTTTAGTCCCTGTTCTGCTGTTATTTTGATGCCATGTAAACATGATGCTACAGAGAGATCCCTGCATATTTAGAGATACATCAGTAAGGATGTTTTGAACATGTGGTTATTTTCTATCCATTCATGCCCTTTGTTGCAATTATGGAGTAGTTTAGTATGTCATTTTCGTGCTCTACTTTTGCTTCATATGTTTCCTGGCAGATTGTTTACGTGTTATTCAATTTTGCCACGGTTGTTGTAGTTGATCCTTGCATGCTATGAACTAGTTCTTACCTTGGTTGGTTACATAAACATGTCTTCTTGCTGATGCAATGCTTATCTTGTCATGCAATGACTTGTGGTCAGTGAATCAAGCTTGTTAAGTAGTGTACTCGCTGTTGCTGTTTTGCTAGGCTGAATCTGTTATTTCGTGATGCTATGTAAACTTGCTTCTACAAATCATTCTATGCATAATCTGGAGATGATCACTAAATATGTTTTCTTCTACATGTCACCCTCTAACCATACATGCCCCTGGTTGCATTTATAGCTTGCTGTAGCTTGTTCATATCTTGCTGCAAAGTTGCTTGATAATGTTGCTGTCATCCTGTTAACATTTAGTTCAGTTGTTTCCATGATTGTTGCTAGTGTTCCCTGTACCCTATGACCTTGCTCTTGCCATTCTTAGCTTCACAAATATGTCTTCTTACTGTTTGTTGCCTTGCCATGCCATATATTACTCTGTGGTGAGTGGTACAAGCTCATCTACATGCCTTCATAATTCTGTTCCTGCCATGTATGAATCTGTAATATAACTTGCTATGTTTACGTGGGTGCCATCATATCTTCTGATGCATTTTGGCTTATGGTCACTAAAGGACATTTGGTCTATGCAATTAGTAGTCTCATTCCATTCCTTTGGTTGCCATGATAAGTTCCTGTAACATGTTGTTTGATATCTCTGAACATTGCAACCTGATGTTATTTTCTGCAAAGTCTGAATCGTTATTACTTGCAATCTTATCATGTGTGTTTGAGCATGTTCTAGTGATTTCTGGAGTTAGCTCAGTGTTCATGTTTTGTTATGCTTTACCTGTACATCATGCCCATTTCTTTTGTTTTCATGTTGAGATGCTGTAGCTTATTGTTTTGATGCTTGCAATATGCCTAGTTGTTGTTTTGGACAGCTAGTCCTTTAAACTTGTATAGTGTGTGTGTGTTGAACCGTTGCTCCGTTTTGAGTGTGCTCTATATGAAACTTGCTTAGAATTGCATGTAGCTTCATATTATCATGTTGCATCCTTGTTTTGAGGTGTTTGCTTGATGTTTGTATGCATTTTGCATCAATGCCATGTTTAACTTGTTTTGCTCATGTCTTCTAGGCCGTAGCTCCGAACTAAATGAACTTTATATGTAACTTGACTAGAATCTCGTGTAGATCATCTTTGTGCATCTTAACTTGCTGTTTAAAAACTTCAACTTAATGTTTGTTCAGATCTGGACCAACTTCTAAATTTGCATATGAGGACTTACCGGAATTGTTATATGTTGTTCCCGGCCTCATTTAAACTTGCCTTGATGTGTTGCTCTTGTTTGCACCATCTCTTGCCATGAGTAGCTTCATGTAGTTTTGTCATGCATCATGCTTGTTGTGCATCATGCCTTGTATATGTGTGGTTTGTTTACCGTGTTGTGTGCTTCTTCTCGATAGTTCCTGTTTCGTTGCGATCATGAGGATTCGTTGGTCTATGCTTGGTTCGGCTTCATCCGTTCATCTTCTTCATGGACTCGTTCTTCTTCCTAGCGGGATTTCAGGCAAGATGACCGTTACCCTGGATCTCACTACTATCATTGGTATGCTAGTTGCTTCGTTCTATCGCTATGCTGCGTTACCTATCTTTTGCTCATCAAGCCTCCCATATTGCCATGAACCTCTAACCTTTGACACCTTTCCTGTGCAAACCGTTGTTTGTCTATGTTACCGCTTTGCTCAGCCCCTCTTATAGCGTTGTTAGTTGCAGGTGAAGTTGAAGATTTCTCCATGGTGGACAGGATTTTGGTTGGGATATCACAATATCTGTTATATTATTAATGCATCTATATACTTGGTAAAGGGTGGAAGGCTCGGCCTTTTGCCTGGTGTTTTGTTCCACTCTTGCCGTCCTAGTTTCCGTCATACCGGTGTTTTGTTCCCGGATTTTGCGTTCCTTACGCGGTCGGGTGATTTATGGGCCCCCCTTGACAGTTCGCTTTGAATAAAACTCCTCCAGCAAGGCCCAACCTTGGTTTTACCATTTGCCTCACCACCACCTATACCTTTCCCTTGGGTCGGCCAACCCGAGGGTCATCTTTATTTTAGCCCCCCGGGCCAGTGCTTGTCTAAGTGTTGGTCCAAACCGAGCGATGTCCGGCGCCCCCTGGGCAATCAGGGTCTATGCCAACCCGACGTCTTGCTCATCCGGTGTGCCCTGAGAACGAGATATGTGCAGCTCCTATCGGGATTTGTCGGCCCAGTGGGAGGCTTTGCCGGTCTTGTTTCACCATTGTCGAAATGTCTTGTAAACCGGGATTCTGAGTCTGATCGGGTCTTCCTAGGAGAAGGTATATCCTTCGTTGATCGCGAGAGCTTATCATGGGCTAAGTTGGGACTCCCCTGCAGGGTATAATCCGTCGAAAGCCGTGCCTGCGGTTATAGGCAGATGGGAATTTGTTAATGTCCGGTTGTAGATAACTTGACACCAGATACGAATTAAAACGCATCAACCGTGTGTGTAGCCGTGATGGTCTCTTTTCGGCGGAGTCCAGGAAGTGAACACGGTTTCTGGGTTATGTTTGACGTAAGTAGGAGTTCAGGATCACTTCTTGATCATTGCTAGTTTCACGATCGTTCCGCTTGCTCTCTTCTCGCTCTTATTTGCGTATGTTAGCCACCATATATGCTTAGTCGCTGCTGCAGCCTCACCACTTTACCCCTTCCTTTCCCTTTAAGCTTTGCTAGTCTTGATACCCATGGTAATGGGATTGCTGAGTCCTCGTGGCTCACAGATTACTACAACAACAGTTGCAGGTACAGGTGATGTGATGATCATGACGCGAGAGCGATGTTTGCTTGTGTTGGAGTTCTTCTTCTGCTTCTTCGATCAGGGGATAGGTTCCAGGTCGGCAGCCTGGGCTAGCAGGGTGGATGTCGTTTGAGTTTCTGTTTGTGTTTCATCCGTAGTAGGATGTTGCTCTTATGTAATGTATTGTTGTATTCGTGTGGCATTGTATGCCTCTTGTATGTATCCCCATCTATTATGTAATGTTGATGTAATGATATCCACCTTGCAAAAGCGTTTCAATATGCTGGTCTATCCTTGGTGGGACCTTCGAGTTCCTTTTGGATAGTGTCGCATATTAGGCGTGACATGCAGGATTAGGAGTCATGTCACCCACTTCACTTTGACATATCCACCACCACTTTTATTACGAGTCAGTAGTATGCCACCACACCCTTGTGTCATATCCGCCCTTATGTATAATATTGGCGTGCTTGTAATAAATTGTTGAGCAACCTCAGCTCAACCCTGTATAATATTTAGTACTACTGGATTTCTGTATCAAGGATTTGTCTACCAGTAAGGAGGATTTTCCTATACTGGTCTATATAAAGGTCGGTTTCTCAATAATCCTTTTATTGGAAAACCGGTCGTGACAAACTTGGTATCAGAGTCAGGCTGACTGTATGAAGCCACTAGGTGCGATCGCTAATCGGTTATTAGCGTAATAAGTTCTATTTTAATATTTTGCAAATGTAGTCATTTTTTGACAGTCAGCGTAAATTTATGATCTGACTATTCAGAATTTTTGCCTACTTTTGTAGATGGCTGGCAACGACTGTGAGTCACAGGTGTTCGCCAATGTACCTGAGGGGTTCGTCAAGCTTCTCACCTCCATCGTCAAAATCGTGATCGGGCCATCGACCCGTCCGGAGTTCACACTTTACCAGCACAAGATCAGCGACAGTATGTCCATGCACCAGGCCGCGGTACAATTCAAGGGAGGACGTGTTGAGTCACGCTGCTTCCGGTTTGTGGGAAGAGCCATGCCTACGGAGAGGCATGCTATGCAGATGGCTGCCCGTGAAGCAATAGCTCGCCTTCGGGATGTTCTCCCTTCAATGAAGACTCGTCGCTACCGCTACCTCCCCTGCCACGTGCCATACACATGTCACTATGCATTTGCTTGCCCTAGGGGAGAGAGATGAGGCTATTGAGATGTTAGTTGAGTACCTCAAGGCCCTCGAGGCAGCTTTTGATAACCTCGTGGACGACCTTGTGGCTGCTCATATGGCCTTCGTGCATAGCTGTTCCGCCAACAGGAGGGAGCTCCTCCATACAACACCACCACTGACTTACGTCTCGTCCTCGGCATCCCACACACCTGCGACCCTCTCCACTGCTCGCCGCCTGCCTACTCCTGAAGAGTTTGACCGAGTCATCGCCCCTACTCCAGTCAGAGCTGCACCACCTACCGCACCCGCACTAGCTCCACAACTCAGTGCTTCACGTCTGGAGCCTATTAGTGAGGAGGAGGTCGAGTCTCCAGCATCACTGGGTCTTACCCTTGGCAGGCCGAGGGAAATTCTCACCATCTCCGACTGAGTGCGCCCAGCAGCCGTGCAGTGTGTTAGCTTGTATGATATGTTTATATGTATATAGGTTGTGACAAGTAGTTTGTGTGCGCATCATGTAGGAACTGGGAGAAGTGCACTAGCCTAAATAACATGTCAGGAATGTGTACGCACATCCTGAGTGACGTATTGTATAATTATGGCTTGCGTGTAAGATATGTACTGAGCGGTCCTTCTCCATGCGCAATCAAGTATTTTCTTGAAAAATGTTGGAGTTCTTAAAAATTTTCGCCTTGCAAATTTATTTATTCTGCCACTCAGCTTTTCTCATAAGTTTTACAAATTTTTTTTTACCCCAGAGTGGAAAATGCCTTGTCCTTGGACTCGTTCCATGCCAAGTCCGCCGGAAGAAAATTATGGTACGCAGACAAGCAACAATTTCACACAGGGGCAGTCTAGTCAGCAAGGCAGTGAAGCAGTATTTTCTCAAGTATGCCGCCTTTATGAGCAAAGCCAGCAACAGCATCAAGAAATTATGAACCATGTCATCAATATGGGAAATCAACATGGACCATATCAGCAGCAATCCAAATTGTCTGAACTACAAAAGACGCGTCCCCCAACGTTCTCACACACTGACAAACCTCTTGAGGCCGATGATTGGCTTCGAGACATTGAAAGGAAATTAATTATTGCACAATGTTCAGACCGTGAGAAGGTACTATATGCACCTCACTATCTCACTGGAGCAGCCGCATCATGGTGGGAGAATTTCCTACACATGCACCCCAATGAAAATGATATCACCTGGGAGGAATTTAAAGAAGGTTTTCGTGGGGCACACATGCCCAGAAGTATTATGAAGATCAAGAAGAGGGAGTTTGATGACCTCAAGCAGAGAACCATGACAGTGACTGAGTACAACAGTCAGTTTACCCTATTGTCTCATTACGCCAATGAAGAGCATATGACTGAAAACAAAAAGATGGAAAAATTCCTAGATGGTCTGGCACCAACACTTAAATGCCAGCTGGTCATACACACCTTCCCGGATTTCAAAACACTTGTGGACAAAGCTATTACATTGGAAAATGAGCGCCGCAGCTTGGAGGGTTTTCGCAAGAGCAAAAGGGACCAGACTACTCTTGCTCGCAACCACCGGAGCAAGACTGATTTTCAAAAAGGTGGGGCACACAAACCCACGACCAATGTTTCACGCCCAAACAAAAATTTCCATGCGAGGGACAAGGAGTTTACATATCGCCCAGGTGTTACTTGCTACGCTTGTGGAGAAGAAGGACACTATGCCAAGCAGTGTCCCAAGCCAAGAAACTCGGCCCCAAGCCAAACAACGGTGGCAATAATGCAACGCCCAAGCGGAACAACTTCAACCCCAATAACAATCACAAGAAGGGTCACTTGAACCATGTGACCAAGGAGGAAGCACAGAATGCCCCGGATATCGTACTCGGTATGTTCCCTGTCAACACAATACCTGCAACGGTTTTGTTTGATTCTGGAGCTTCTCACTCGTTCATTTCAAAGAAATTTGCTTTGCAAAATGATTTTTTGATACTCCCCTTGGAAAAATCCATGATCATCAAGTCCCCCGGGATTAAGCAAGTTACTCAGAGTTACTGCCAAGGTGTGGTTATTGAGTTTGAAGGACTAAAGTTTCGTGCAAACCTCATTGTATTGGAAAATAAGGGACTGGATGTTATCCTGGGAATGGACTAGTTGACCACCAACAAAGGATTTATTGACTGCTTCAATCGGACTGTAATTGTTACCCATCATCACAGGAAGACAATAAAAATTTCAGCTCAAGAAAGACAGATATCACGGCAACCAAGGTTGAACAAGGTGGACATTTCAGAGTTAAGCAAAGTTCCAGTGGTGTGTGAGTTCCCCGACGTATTTCCCGAAGAACTACCAGGCATGCCGCCAGACCGGGAAATAGAGTTCATCATTGAGCTAGCACCTGGAACCACCCCCATTTACAAGAAGCCCTATAGAATGGCACCCTCCGAGTTGGTAGAATTAAAGAAGCAGATAAAAGAATTATTGGGATTTATACGAGCCAGCTCCTCACCTTGGGGTTCACCAGTATTATTTGCCAAGAAAAAGGATGGGCCACTAAGATTATGTATAGACTATCGAGCACTCAACATGGTCACCATCAAAAACAAATATCCAATGCCACGGATAAATGACTTATTTGACCAGCTCGCACAAGCCAAGGTCTTCTCAAAAATTGATTTGAGGTCGGGGTATCATCAATTAAAAGTACGGACAGAAGATATTCCCAAGACAACATTTACCTCAAGATACGGACTATATGAGTTTACAGTAATGCCGTTTGGACTGACAAACGCCCCCGCATATTTTCTTCACCTCATGAACAAAGTATTTATGAAATTTATGGACAAATTTGTTGTGGTATTCATTGAAGATATTCTGGTATACTCCAAGACACCAGAAGAGCACGCTGAATATCTCAAGATTGTACTGGGAGAATTAAGGAAACATCAATTATATGCCAAGTTCAGCAAATGTGAATTTTGGTTAAGACAGGTTGGTTTTCTAGGCCATGTACTAACCCAAGAAGGTGTTGCCGTAGACCCGGAAAAGGTCAAGGCCCTACTTGGATGGAAACCACCAGCCAGCGTAACGGATGTACGAAGTTTCTTGGGAATGGCAGGATATTACCGAAGATTTATTGAAGGATTCTCCACCATAGCAAAACCAATGACACAGTTACTCAAGAAGGATAAAAATTTTGTATGGACTGAAGACTGTGAGAAAAGTTTCCAAGAACTCAAAAGGAAATTAACAACAACAGAAGTATTGGTTGTACCAGACATACACAAAAGTTTTGAAGTATATTGTGACGCATCCCGGAAGGGCCTCAGATGCGTATTAATGCAAGAAGGCAAAGTAGTCGCATACGCTTCCAGGCAATTACGAAAGCATGAAGAGAATTATCCCACTCATGACTTGGAGTTGGCAGAAGTCATTCATGCACTCAAGGAGTGGTGACACTTTTTGCTTGGGAATCGTTGTGAAGATTATACGGACCATAAAAGCCTCAAATATATTTTCACACAACCAGAACTCAATTTGCGACAACGATGTTGGTTGGAATTGGTGAAAGATTATGATGTTGGCATTCACTACCATCCAGGAAAAGCAAATGTAGTGGCGGATGCTCTTAGTCGGAACCCCAGCTCGGGTAACGACAGTCTACCAAATTTGAGACCTGGATTTCAGCAGGAGTTTGCTAAACTCAACTTGGTAATGGTCACTGAAGGCAATGTGTCGAATTTGGAAATAAAGCCTACCCTGATAGAACAGATTAAGGAGGCTCAGCATGGACACCCCAGCATCGAAGGCATAAAAAGAAAAGTGAGTTTGGGCAAGGTCTCAGAATTCGTCATAGACGATAAGGGAATATTATGGTACGGAGATAGGGTTTGTGTACAAAATATAGAAGACCTTAAACAACAAATTCTAGCTGAAGGCCACACCACACCATATTCAATCCATCCCGGAGGGACCAAAATGTACAAGGACCTTCAGGAAAATTTTTGGTGGCACGGCATGAAAAGGGACATAGCCACATTCATTGCATGTTGTGATTCATGTCAGCGCATTAAGGCCGAGCACCAGAAACCAGCCGTACTATTACAGCCAAACAAGATACCCGAGTGGAAATGGGACAAGATTGGAATGCATTTTGTTGTCGGACTACCTCGGTCACGATACAGAAATGATGCCATATGGGTCATCACAGATAGATTGACTAAGGTGGCACATTTCATCCCAGTAAAGACAACCCACACCACTCAGAAGCTTGCCAAACTTTATCTCTCCCGTATTGTCTGTCTGCATGGAGTTCCAAAGACTATAATATCTAACAGAGGCACCCAATTCGTCTCTAGATTTCGGGATCAATTACAACAAGATCTGGGAACTCAACTAGCATTCAGTACAACATACCACCCCCAGACTGATGGACAAACTGAACGCGTGAACCAAATTCTAGAGGACATGCTGAGACCGTGTGTCCTCACCTATGGGACCAGTTGGGAAGAAAGCTTGCCATATGCCGAGTTCACATACAACAACAGTTACCAAGATAGCCTACAAATGGCACCTTTTGAAGCCTTGTACGGGCGGAGATGTCGTACCCCACTAAATTGGTCAGAGACCGGAGACATTCGTATCTTCGGCCCAGACATGCTCAAGGAAGTTGAGGAGAAAGTTATGCTAATCAGGGACCGACTCAAGATAGCTCAAAGCCGACAGAAGAGTTATCACGATCGAAAACATCGGGGAGTCAGTTTTGAACTCGGTGAGTATGTGTACCTACGAGTATCACCTATGAGGGGCCTACAACGATTCAAAGTTAAAGGAAAGCTAGCACCAAGATTCATCAGACCTTTCTGTGTAGTTGCGCGAAGAGGCACAGTAGCCTACCAGCTAGACCTACCCGAAGAACTGTCAGACGTCCACGACGTGTTCCACGTCTCACAGTTGAGGAAATGCGTAAGCAACCCAGAGAAGCATGTATCTCATGAAGACATTGACGTGCAACCAGACCTCACCTACAGGGAACATCCAATAAAAATATTGGAGGAGTCTGAAAGGAGGACCCGTCAGAAAACAATTAAGTTTTTCAGAGTTCAGTGGAGAAATCCCACCAAGGATGAAGCAACATGGGAAAGAGAGGATTTTCTTCGGACATAACACCCACGCCTAGTTTGAGGATCAGCTGAAATCTCGGGGACAAGATTTTTCCTAAGGGGGTAGGTGTTGTGACACTCCAAAAAAAAATTGATTTGGTTTTTAGCAAATTCTTTATTTGATTTGAAGGAGGCTGTTTAAAAATCTTTCTAAAAGACTCTCCTCAAAAAATTTCTCTTACGACAAATATTTTATGTTTGGGTCATCCTCAACCTTGATGTTTGATATTGAGGGCTTTTCTTTGGTGTTGACTCATCACAATTAATTTTGGAAAGTTTTTCAATTAAAAAGAAATCCTTTGGGTTTTTGGATTTATTCCTTTTATTTCAACCACTCTCTTTTGCCATGCCTCATGTTAAAAATTTCTCCCAAAACCTCTCCCTCCACTTTGGGTCAAGTCTAATATCCAATCCTAGCTAGTTCAACCCATTTTTGATTTTTATTCTATTTAATTTATCCCCAAAACAATTTCTGTCTTTTATTTTGGACCTAGGTGATTTACAAAGGAAGTACCTGATTTCTTTTGAGTTTTGGTCCCAAACCAACTCCTCTGACTAGTCCTTAGCACCCCAACCTAGATCCATAAAGATCCACTCTCCCACAATTCAAAATTTTCAAGTTTTGCTCACTGCAAGTTTGGACCAGATTTGTCATTTTTGGTGAAATTCAATATTTTTCTTCTCCAAAAATTCTGGGATAAATCAGGCAGCCCCCAGGTGCATTGAGAGGTCACCTCATCAAAGATCAGCTCCAGAAGAAATTTCCACATGCCAAAAACATTTCATCGAACACCTGGCATGCACTATTGCTGTTCAAATTCAGAAAATTCAAAGTTTCAGTGTTTCTGTTTCACCGTTATTGTCGTTTTCTTTAGAGCACGGTGTCGATCTCGCCAGTAACTGCAGTGGCGCCTTGCTCCCTGTTCCCCCTCCTTATCCAGAGCACCGCATGGTCATTTGGATGGGTACCATCATCGGTGGTGACGTGTCCCGCCGATGTCGGCAGCTTCTGCGGTGGCAGAGCCACCCGTGGCGGCCAGCAGGAACCAGCACCACCTTTCGGCGCCGTCCAGCATCGCCCAAGCCACCCGAAGCCTCCGCGTGGCCATCCTCTACCCTGTGCACGCTACGGCATTGTCGCCGTGGCCTGAGGGGCGCCGTGTTGGAAATATGCCCTAGAGGCAATAATAAATTAGTTATTATTATATTTCCTTGTTCATGATAATCGTTTATTATCCATGCTATAATTGTATTGATAGGAAACTCAGATACATGTGTGGATACATAGACAACACCATGTCCCTAGTAAGCCTCTAGTTGACTAGCTCGTTGATCAATAGATGGTTACGGTTTCCTGACCATGGACATTGGATGTCATTGATAACGGGATCACATCATTAGGAGAATCATGTGATGGACAAGACCCAATCCTAAGCCTAGCACAAAGATCGTGTAGTTCGTATGCTAAAGCTTTTCTAATGTCAAGTATCATTTCCTTAGACCATGAGATTGTGCAACTCCCGGATAACCGTAGGAATGCTTTGGGTGTACCAAACGTCACAACGTAACTGGGTGGCTATAAAGGTGCACTACAGGTATCTCCGAAAGTGTCTGTTGGGTTGGCACGAATCGAGACTGGGATTTGTCACTCCGTGTGATGGAGAGGTATCTCTGGGCCCACTCGGTAGGACATCATCATAATGTGCACAATGTGACCAAGGGGTTGATCACGGGGTGATGTGTTATGGAACGAGTAAAGAGACTTGCCGGTAACGAGATTGAACAAGGTATCGATATACCGACGATCGAATCTCGGGCAAGTACAATACCGCTAGACAAAGGGAATTGTATACGGGATCGATTGAGTCCTTGACATCGTGGTTCATCCGATGAGATCATTGTGGAACATGTGGGAGCCAACATGGGTATCCAGATCCCGCTGTTGGTTATTGACCGGAGAACGTCTCGGTCATGTCTACATATCTCCCAAACCCGTAGGGTCTACACACTTAAGGTTCGATGACGCTAGGGTTATAAAGCAAGTTTGTATGTGGTTACCGAATGTTGTTTGGAGTCCCGTATGAGATCCCAGACATCACGAGGATTTCCGGAATGGTCCGGAGGTAAAGATTTATATATGGGAAGTCCTGTTTTGGTCACCGGAAAAGTTTCGGGTTTTTTCGGTAACGTACCGGGACCACCGGGAGGGTCCCGGGGGTCCACCAAGTGGGTCCACCAACCCCAGAGGGCTGCATGGGCCAAGTGTGGGAGGGGACCAGCCCCAGGTGGGCTGGTGCGCCCCCCACAGGGCCCAAGGTGCAGGGAAGTGGGGAAGGGGGGCAAACCCTAGGGAAGATGGGCCCTAAGGCCCACCCTAGGTGCGCCTCCCCCCTTTCCCCTTCTGGCCGCCACCCAGATGGGATCTGGGGGCTGCCGCCACCCCTGGGGAGGGATCCCCGCCCCCTCTCCTCCCCCTATAAATACTTGAGGTCTGGGGGCTGCCCAAGACACGAGAACCTCTCCCTATTGGTGCAGCCCTACCTCTCTTACTCCTCCTCTTCCGCGGTGCTTGGCGAAGCCCTGCAGGATTGCCATGCTCCTCCACCACCACCACGCCGTTGTGCTGCTGCTGGATGGAGTCTTCCTCAACCTCTCCCTCTCTCCTTGCTGGATCAAGGCGTGGGAGACGTCACCGGGCTGTATGTGTGTTGAACGCGGAGGTGCCATCCGTTCGGCACTAGGATCTCCGGTGATTTGGATCACGACGAGTACGACTCCTTCAACCCTGTTCTCTTGAACGCTTCCGCTTAGCAATCTACAAGGGTATGTAGATGCACTCTCCTTCCCCTCGTTGCTGGTTTCTTCATAGATAAATCTTGGTGACACGTAGGAAATTTTTGAATTTCTGCTACGTTCCCCAATAGTGGTATCAGAGCTAGATCTATTGCGTAGATTCTTTGCACGAGTAGAACACAAAGTAGTTGTGAGCGTTGATTTTGTTCAATATGCTTACCGTTACTCGTCCAATCTTGTTTCGACGGTATTGTGGGATGAAGTGGCCTGGACCGACCTTACACGTACTCTTACGTGAGACAGGTTCCACCGACTGACATGCACTTGGTGCATAAGGTGGCTAGCGGGTGCCAGTCTCTCCCACTTTAGTCGGAACGGATTCGATGAAAAGGGTCCTTGTGAAGGGTAAATAGCAAGTGACATATCACGTTGTGGTTTTTGCGTAGGTAAGAAATGTTCTTGCTAGAAACCCATAACAGCCACGTAAAACATGCAAATAACAAGTAGAGGACGTCTAACTTGTTTTTGCAGGGTATGCTATGTGATGTGATATGGCCAAGAAGAATGTGATGAATGATATGTGATGTATGAGATTGATCATGTTCTTGTAATAGGAATCACGACTTGCATGTCGATGAGTATGACAACCGGCAGGAGCCATAGGAGTTGTCTTTATTTATTGTATGACCTGCGTGTCATTGAACAACGCCATGTAATTACTTTACTTTATTTCTAACCGGTAGCTATAGTAGTAGAAGTAATAAGTTGGCGAGACAACTTCATGGAGACATGATGATGGAGATCATGATGACGGAGATCATGGTGTCATGCCGGTGAAGATTATGATCATGGAGCCCCGAAGATGGAGATCAAAAGGAGCAATATGATATTGGCCATATCATGTCACTATTTGATTGCATGTGATGTTTATCATGTTTATGCATCTTATTTGCTTAGAACGATGGTAGTAAATAAGATGATCCCTCATTAAAATTTCAAGAAAGTGTTCCCCTTAACTGTGCACCGTTGCGAAAGTTCGTCGTTTCGAAGCACCACGTGATGATCGGGTGTGATAGATTCTTACGTTTACATACAACGGGTGTAAGCCAGATTTACACACGCGAAACACTTAGGTTAACTTGACGAGCCTAGCATGTACAGACATGGCCTCGGAACACAAGAGATCGAAAGGTCGAGCATGAGTCGTATGGTAGATACGATCAACATGAAGATGTTCACCGATGATGACTAGTCCGTCTCACGTGATGATCGGACACGGCCTAGTTGACTCAGATCATGTAATCACTTAGATGAATAGAGGGATGTCTATATGAGTGGGAGTTCATGAGATGAACTTTATTATCCTGAACATAGTCAAAAGATCTTTGCAAATTATGTCGTAAGCTCGCGCTTTACTTCCACTGTTTAGATATGTTCCTAGAGAAAATATAGTTGAAAGTTGATAGTAGCGATTATGCGATCATTAGGAAGCTTATGTCCTTAATGCACCGCTCAGTGTGCAGAACCCCAAATGTCGTCTGTGGATGTTGCGAACATCGGACATACACGTTTTGATAACTACGTGATAGTTCAGTTAAACGGTTTAGAGTTGAGGCACCAAAGATGTTTTCGAAACATCGCGGAACATATGAGATGTTTCGAGGGCTGAAATTGGGATTTCAGGCTCGTGCCCACGTCAAGAGGTATGAGACCTCCGATGATTTTCTTAGCCTGCAAACTAAGGGAGAAAAGCTCAATCGTTGAGCTTGTGCTCAGATTGTCTGAATGCAACAATCACTTGAATCGAGTGGGAGTTGATCTTCCAGATGAGATAGTGATGTTTCTCCTAAGTCATTGCCACCAAGCTGCTAGAGCTTCGTGATGAACTGTAACATATCAGGGATAGATATGATGATCCTTGAGGTATTCACGATGTTTGACACCGCAAAAGTAGAAATCAAGAAGGAGCATCAATTGTTGATGGTTGGTAAAACAACTAGTTTCAAGAAGGGCAAGGGCAAGAAGGGATACTTCATGAAACAGCAAAACAGTTGCTGCTCTAGTGAAAACCCAAGGTTGAACCCAAACCCGAGACTAAGTGCTTCTGTAATAAGTGGAACAGCCACTGGAGAAGAATTACCCTAGATACTTTGTAGATGAGAAGGCAGGCAAGGTCGATAGAAGTATATTGGATATACATTATGTTAATGTGTACTTTACTAGTACTCCTAGTAGCACCAGGGTATTAAGATACCGGTTCAGTTGCTAAGTGTTAGTAACTCGAAATAAAAGAGCTACGGAATAAACGGAGACTAGCTAAAAGTGAGCTGACGATATGTGTTGGAAGTGTTTCCAAGTTTGATGTGATCAAACATCGCACGCTCCCTCTACCATCAAGATTAGTATTAAACCTGAATAATTGTCATTTGGTGTTTGCGTTGAGCATAGACATGATTGGATTGTGTCTATCGCAATACAATTATTCATTTAAAGAGAATAATGGTTACTCTATTTATTTGAATAATACCTTCAATGGTCTTGCACCTAAAGGAATGGTTTATTGAATCTCGATCGTAGTGATACACATTTTCATGCCAAAAGATATAAGATAGTAATGATAGTACCACTTACTTGTGGCACTGCCATGTAAGTCATAATGGTATAAAACGCATGAAGAAGCTCCATGTTGATGGATCTTTGGACTCACTCATTTTTGAAAAGTTTGAGACATGCGAACCATGTCTATTTGTGTATACGCATGAAGAAACTCCATGCAGATGGATCGTTTGGACTCACTTGATTTTGAATCACTTGAGATATGCAAATCATACCACATGGGCAAGATGACTGAAAAACCTCGTTTTCAGTAAGATGGAACAAGATAGCGACTTGTTGGAAGTAATACATTTTGATGTGTGCGGTCCAATAAGTGCTAAGGCACGCATTGGATATCGTTATGTTCTTACTTCACAGATGATTTGAGTAGATACTAAGTGTATTTACTTGATGAAACACAAGTCTGAATTATTGAATGGTTCAAGTAATTTTAGAGTGAAGTTGAAGATCATTGTGACAAGAGGATAAAATGTCTATGATATGATCATAGAGATGAGTATCTGAGTTACAAGCTTTGGCACGCAATTAAGACATTGTGGAAATTGTTTCACAACCAATACCGCCTGGAACACCATAGTGTGATGGTGTGTCCGAACATCATAGTTGCACCCTATTGGATATGGTGTGTACCATGATGTCTCTTATCGAATTTACCACTATCGTTCATGGGTTAGGCATTAGAGACAACCGCACTCACTTTAAATAGGGCACCACGTAATTCCGTTGAGACGACACCATTTGAACTGTGGTTTGGAGAAACCTAAGTTGTCGTTTCTTAAAGGTTTGGGGCTGCGACGCTTATGTGAAAAAGTTTCAGGTTGATAAGCTCGAACCCAAAGCGGATAAAATGCATCTTCATAGGACACCCAAAACAGTTGGGTATACCTCCTAATTCAGATCAGAAAGCAATAGGGATTGTTTCTTGAATCGGGTCCTTTCTCGAGGAAAGGTTTGTCTCAAGAATTGAGTGGGAGGATAGTGGAGACTTGATGAGGTTATTGAACCATCACTTCAATCAGTGTGTAGCAGGGCACAGGAAGTTGTTCCCGTGGCACCTACACCAATTGAAGTGGAAGCTTATGATATTGATCATGAAGCTTCGGATCAAGTCACTACCGAACTCGTAGGACGACAAGGACGCATACTGCTTCAGAGTGGTACGGTGATCCTATCTTGAAGGTCATGTTGCTAGACAACAATGAACCTACGAGCTATGGAGAAGTGATGGCGGGCCCAAATTCTGACAAATGGTTGGGAGCCATGAAATCTGAGATAGGATCCATGTATCAGAACAAAGCATGGACTTTGGTGGACATGCCCAATGATTGGCAAGCCATTGAGATAAATGGATCTTTAAGAAGAAGACGGACGTGGATGGTAATGTCACCGTCTATGAAGCTCGACTTGTGGCGAAGAGTTTTTCACAAGTTCAAGGAGTTGACTACGAAGAGATTTTCTCATCCGTAGCGATGCTTAAGTCCGTCGGAATCATGTTAGCATTAGCTGCATTTATGAAATCTGGCAGACGGATGTCAAAACGAGTTTCCTTACCAGTTTTCGTAAGGAAAGGTTGTATGTGATACAATCAGAAAGGTTTTGTCGATCCTAAGGATGTTAAAAGGTATGCTAGCTCCAGCGATCCTTCCATGGACTGGAGTAAGCATCTCGGATTTGGAATATGTACTTTGATAAGATGATCAAAGATTTTGGGTTTATACAAAGTTTATGAGAAACTTGTATTTCCAAAGAAGTGAGTGGGAGCACTATAGAATTTCTGCTGAGTATATGTTGTTGACATATTGTTGATCAGAAATGATGTAGAATTTTCTATAAAGCATAAAGGGTTGTTTGAAAAGTGTTTTTCAATGGAAAACCTGAATTAAGCTACTTGAACGTTGAGCATCAAGATCTATGAGGATAGATCAAAACCGCTTAATGGTACTTTCAAATGAGCATATACCTTGACATGATCTTGAAGGTGTTCAAGATGGATCAGTCAAAGAAGGAGTTCTTGCCTGAGATGTAATGTATGAAGTTAAGACTTAAAGATCGACCACAGCAGAAGAGAGAGAAAGGACGAAGGTTGTCCCCTATGCTTCAGACGTAGGATCTATAGTATGCTATGCTGTGTACCGCACCGGAAGTGTGCCTTGCCATGAGTCAGTCAAGGGGTACAAGAATGATCCAGGAACGGATCATTGGACAGCAGTCAAAATTATCCTTACAAGGATAAGGAAATGTTTCTCGATTATGGAGGTGATAAAGAGTTCGGCGTAAAGGGTTACGTCGACGCAAGCTTTAACACCTATCCGAATGACTCTGAGTAGCAAACCGGATACGTATAGTGGAGCAACCATTTGGAATAGCTCCAAGTAGAGTGTGGTAGCTGCATCTAGGAGATGACATAGATATTTGTAAAGCACACACGAATCTGAAAGGTTCAGACCCGTTGACTAAGAACCTCTCTCACAAGGAAAACATGATCAAACCCCAGAACTCATTGAGTCTTAATCACATGATGATGTGAACTAGTTTAGTGACACTAGTAAACTCTTTGGATGTTGGTTACATGGAGATGTGACCTGTCAATGTTAATCACATGGTGATGTGAACTAGATTATTGACTCTAGTGCAAGTGGGAGACTGTTGGAAATATGCCCTAGAGGCAATAATAAATTAGTTATTATTATATTTCCTTGTTCATGATAATCGTTTATTATCCATGCTATAATTGTATTGATAGGAAACTCAGATACATGTGTGGATACATAGACAACACCATGTCCCTAGTAAGCCTCTAGTTGACTAGCTCGTTGATCAACAGATGGTTACGGTTTCCTGACCATGGACATTGGATGTCATTGATAACGGGATCACATCATTAGGAGAATAATGTGATGGACAAGACCCAATCCTAAGCCTAGCACAAAGATCGTGTAGTTCGTATGCTAAAGCTTTTCTAATGTCAAGTATCATTTCCTTAGACCATGAGATTGTGCAACTCCCGGATACCGTAGGAATGCTTTGGGTGTACCAAACGTCACAACGTAACTGGGTGGCTATAAAGGTGCACTACAGGTATCTCCGAAAGTGTCTGTTGGGTTGGCACGAATCGAGACTGGGATTTGTCACTCCGTGTGACGGAGAGGTATCTCTGGGCCCACTCGGTAGGACATCATCATAATGTGCACAATGTGACCAAGGGGTTGATCACGGGGTGATGTGTTACGGAACGAGTAAAGAGACTTGCCGGTAACGAGATTGAACAAGGTATCGGTATACCGACGATTGAATCTTGGGCAAGTACAATACCGCTAGACAAAGGGAAATGTATACGGGATCGATTGAGTCCTTGACATCGTGGTTCATCCGATGAGATCATCGTGGAACATGTGGGAGCCAACATGGGTATCCAGATCCCCCTGTTGGTTATTGACCGGAGAACGTCTCGGTCATGTCTACATGTCTCCCGAACCCGTAGGGTCTACACACTTAAGGTTCGATGACGCTAGGGTTATAAAGGAAGTTTGTATGTGGTTACCAAATGTTGTTTGGAGTCCCGGATGAGATCCCGGACGTCACGAGGAGTTCCGGAATGGTCCGGAGGTAAAGATTTATATATGGGAAGTCCTGTTTTGGTCACCGGAGAAGTTTCGGGTTTTTTCGGTAACGTACCGGGACCACCAGGAGGGTCCCGAGGGTCCACCAAGTGGGGCCACCAACCCTGGAGGGCTGCATGGGCCAAGTGTGGGAGGGGACCAGCCCCAGGTGGGCTGGTGCGCCCCCCACAGGGCCCAAGGCGCAGGGAAGTGGGGAATGGGGGCAAACCCTAGGGCAGATGGGCCCTAAGGCCCACCCTAGGCGCGCCTCCCCCCTCTCCCCTTCTGGCCGCCACCCAGATGGGATCTGGGGGCTGCCGCCACACCTGGGGAGGGAACCCTAGAGGGGGCGCAGCCCCCTTCCCTCCCCCTATAAATACTTGAGGTCTGGGGGCTGCCCAAGACACGAGAACCTCTCCCTATTGGCGCAGCCCTACCTCTCTTACTCCTCCTCTTCCGCGGTGCTTGGCGAAGCCCTGCAGGATTGCCACGCTCCTCCACCACCACCACGCCGTTGTGCTGCTGCTGGATGGAGTCTTCCTCAACCTCTTCCTCTCTCCTTGCTGGATCAAGGCGTGGGAGACGTCACCGGGCTGTACGTGTGTTGAACGCGGAGGTGCCGTCCGTTTGGCACTAGGATCTCCGGTGATTTGGATCACGACGAGTACGACTCCTTCAACTCCGTTCTCTTGAACGCTTCCGCTTAGCGATCTACAAGGGTATGTAGATGCACTCTCCTTCCCCTCGTTGCTGGTTTCTCCATAGATAGATCTTGGTGACACGTAGGAAAATTTTGAATTTCTACTACGTTCCCCAACACGCAGAGCGCGCTGTCTGCCGCCGTCGTGCCCGTGAGCCGTTCCGGCAAGCGCGTGGAGTGACGCCCAAGTTCTGCCTAAACTTAGCCAAGGAAGGAACCAGTGAGCCTATCCGCTGACGCCCCGACCCCTAAACCTCCCATTCACCGACTGCCCCACCATAATCATCACCGGAGTTATCCCGTTCACGGCCACCGCCTCGGACCAGCTATAAAAGGAGCCCTCGAGCTCGTTCTCGACCCCGCACCACTCCTCCACCTCACCAGAGCCCCGCCTAGCCACTAGGAGGACCCCGAGGAGGTCTCCTTCCCCGACTCTGGCCGCCCCGATCCGCCTCGGGCTCCGGCTTGATTCACTTAGGTGAGACCATCCCCGCCTCCCAAACCGCGTCAGCAACCCTCTGGTGCACCCAATGCTCTAACTCGAGCCCCAATTCGACCTTTGCAGCCCTCCCCGGCGAGATCCACCAACACCCGAACCACCGTCCACCGGAGTTGAGGCCGCCGTTGACGTAGTGCTCACCGACGGCCAACTCCACCACCCACAGGTGCGGAAGGTCCCAAGGAACCCATAGGTACCCTCCTTTCTCCCTACCTCGCCGTGGATCGCCGCTGGCGACCACCGCAGCCTTCGGGCGCCGGTGCCTCTGTTTCAGTGTTTAAACCTGACGGGTGGGACCCCCGTCAGCTTTTTTTTTGAACCGTTTTCTGAAAACACCTTCGGGCAAATACGCTTTCTAACTAAAACGTTTTTCTGTCTTTTTCTGTTCTACCCCCTGGAAACTTTCTGTTTCATTACAGATAAGTCCCTGGGCTAAAACTTTAATAACTTTTAAACAGAAAATGATTTTTGATTGATTCTTTTTCTATCATCTTTATTTTTCTGTCTAGTTTTTTATAATATTTATTTGAAAAATATTTGGGACATTTTTTGTTCACACACGGTATTTACGTTAGTACGTATTTTCTTTATACTGTAGATACCGGAGGAGGTGACGGAACCGCAAACTTCACCAAGCTAGACTCCTGCTACTCCGAACCAGGCAAGCATGTTTGAACCTTTGATATGATGAGTGTTTTGCATGTTTGCTTGAGTAGTTATTTCATGGCATGTTTATATGAATAGCAGTAAGTGTTATATTGCATGCAAAGCTAATACAAGTGAGCTTCGAAACTCGATGGGGTTGTTGATATGAGTTTACGTGATCATGTGGTGACATGAAAAGTGGTAAGATGGTATTGTTGAAGCATGCTAGTCTTATGCCAAACCAATCAACTCTAGTGTTGACGTGGATCAAGTCACATTACCATCCGTTTCCTTTTTGTGCTACCACATGTTTTTGCAAAGAATATGGTTTAGTAAGTTGCAAACCTCTTTCCTCGTACACACCAAATAGAGGGGCCGTGATGAGGGTTCCATGGTCCTGGATTAAAGCCAGTCATCCGGTCAGGGGGCATGGGTGTTTCCGGTTGGGACCAAGAGGGGGGCACCCCTTAGAGCGCGTGATATAAATTTGATCCCATGCTACTCGAGGTTGTGGCCTCCCTGTCTCAAAGTTTTTCTTGAACGTTGCCTAGGATGATTCCTGGCATCGGGTTGTGGAAATGGGTGTGTACTGGTTAGATGTGTTTTTTCTGAAATACCATAAACGGAACTAGTCCTTCGTGACTACTGAAATCCGTTGGTTGTGTTTAAATAGTACAAACTCTGCAGAGTCAAAATCATTCGAGTAACCATATCTATGGTCAAGGACTATGTTCAACTTGTCCTTGTCAGTCTCAGTGTGAGTCTCATTGACAATCTCCGGTGAATAAACATGAGTGTTAAATCCGGCTTAATGATTACTCCTGTGGATGGACTAACCCGTTTATTTCTATGTACTGAGTAATTCCTTGGAGTGATTTAACTTCATGAATTTATTGAATACGAGTGATGAAATATAAGCCCTTTATGTGATGTCGCTCAAACGTCCGACTGTGGCACTCTTGTTATTTACTTTCGATATAAGCCCTTTATGTGATGTCGCTCAGACGTCCGACTGTGGCACTCTTGTTATTTACTTTCGATATAAGCCCTTTATGTGATGTCGCTCAGACGTCCGACTGTGGCACTCCTGTTATTTACTTTCGATATAAGCCCTTTATGTGATGTCGCTCAGACATCCGACTGTGGCATCACTGTTATTGATTTTCATTACAAGCCCTTTCCGAGATGTCGCGTAGACGTCCGACTGTGGCGCGCACTGTCATTTACATTTCAATATAAGCCCTTTATGTGGTGTCGCTCAAACGCCCGACTGCGGCATGTTAATTTATTTTACCTTTCGAGGCGTCGCTTCAGACACCCGATCAGTTTTCAGTTATTTTATTGGGATTTCGGGAGGACTACCGCCTGACTTCCTTTTTATTTAACATGCCGTGCAAATTTATTATTTGAGTGTGCATTGTTAACTGCTCATGGTGCATCATGTTTGCATTTGTTATATCTTATGTCCGAACTGTCTTGCGAGTACATTCAAAGTGCTCACCTGGGTTGTTGATTTGGCCAGATGTTGACGAAGGCGATCTTATGGATGAAGAGTACAATAGCAAGTCCGACGCCTAGAGGAGTCCTAGTCAGTCCCGTGCGATCCTGGAATTGGCCACTTGTATCATATACGCTTCCGCTGCCCGAGTAATATCATCGAGCCTCACTTCAACGCTTGATGAGCTGCAGGATTAGGAGTGATGTCACCCACTTCACTATGACATATCCACCACCACTTTTAGTACGAGTCAGTAGTATGCCACCACACCCTTGTGTCATATCCGCCCTTATGTATAATATTGGCGTGCTTGTAATAAATTGTTGAGCAACCTCAGCTCAACCCTGTATAATATTTAGTACTACTGGATTTCTGTATCAAGGATTTGTCTACCAATAAGGACGATTTTCCTATACTGGTCTATATAAAGGTCGGTTTCTCAATAAGCCTTTTATTGGAAAACCGGTCGTGACAGTAATGGCGATTTCAATAACATGATGCGTTCAGCCGCTTCAATCCAGGGGGCTTCCCATGTGTTACAACGGGGAGGACGACGCCTCATGTTGTGGGCATAAGGGTCCGGCTAATTTCGCCGCGCTGGCCGCCACATTGGCAGACATTTTCAAAGTGGAGAAAGAAGATTTCGCTCGCCTGAAGTGTCGAGAAGGTTTCTCCATGTATACCCCCATTGATGGGTGAGTCTTTAATTATAGGCCTCAATCGATCTTTTTTCCTGAACTATGCTTTTTAGTCGAACTTAATTCGACTACCTTTAACAGGAATGGAGAAAGGTCGTCGCGGGGATCTACAGCCTAGCTCTCCAGCCAAAGGACCATAATTGAGACCTTGATCCTGGATTCGAAGAGGATCCAAATATGTTTGTACGCTTTAAGGATGGAATCTTTTTTTAGACGAGCTACGACGGCACGAAAGTGGCTATTATAACTGACTACCCCGGCCTTCTCCCTTCGTCCCATGTAAGTACCCAGGAGACATCTCCTCAAAAAGAGTTTTCCCTCTACAACTGACCCACTGCACTACATCGTGCTCCCATGGGGCAACGCTCGCACCAGCATACTACAGCAAAGGCGTTCTCTAAGAAGACGATGCTTCCACAAGGCATGCTCCAAAAAGAAAGCCAAACAACGATACAGTCGGCCCTCTTCTGCGTCAAAGAGGTATAATCCTTTAGCACACACTCAGCGGATAGATCGGACGGTGACGTTCCCTGCTGTGCCATATTATAGGAGTAGTGTACGCCGGACTGCATCCGGAGACCTGACCAGCCATGCACAGACTAATGCAACCCCGGACCCTGCCACAAGGAATGGAGGGGATGCGGGAGCAATGCCAGATTGTCATCTCCTAGAGGATTTGGTTAATGTATCTGTCACGAACTCCGAAGTTGAGAGTGCGATGAATCACCGGCGACGGAGAGCGGCTATGCGTGACCCGAACTTCAACGAAGAGGCATTCAATGCTTTCAGCTCAACGGATGCTTATATCCGAGCTGCTCGAGATGGACTTGTTGGAGCCACTCACCAGCTTTCGAAATATATGCGGGTAAGTATTTTTATACAGATTCAATAATCATATGCCAGTAGCCCCCGATTCTTGAAGTAGTTGGACCAACTGATTTGAGAGTCGTTATATTGGTAGGTACTCACGGAGAGGAATAAAACTTTACCGAAGGAGCTAGAGGAATGCCAAACTAAGCTGACTGCTGCCACCGCCGAACTGGAAAATTTGAAGAAATCCAAGAAGGCACCTAATGGTAATTACATCAGTGGCTCGGAAATAAAATTCTGTGCCCACAACAAGGTTGTTTAACTATGCTTTTGTCTCATTGGTAGGCTCGACAGATCAACTAGAGGAGAGGCTAAGGGCTACTCAAGCAGACAAACAACATGCCGAAGGGCAAGAAGCTGCTAGTCAACATGTATTGACACAGACCATTAATGAGAAGAACAAACTACAAGATGCAAATATCAAGCAAGCCGAAGAACTGAAGGATTTAAGAGCCCAATTATCGAATGCTTTGAAGGAGAACAGGAAGCCGAAAGGTGGCATATTCACTATGCTCTTTAACCTATCTGTCACACGGTCTCCTGTTTGAAAATTTTACGAGTTTGCTTCTGTAGGTGTGCTAACCGGACGCCTCAAAGAGGAAGTGTCTGGATTCCAAGGTGACCTGCTACAAGAGCTTTCCAAAGTGCACGAGCGAGCTCGAAAAGCATTGAGGAACATGGCGAAGGCTTAATGGCCATCCGTTCCCCCTCTAGGAAGTACGGATGAGCTTGCGAATTTATTCAAGGGAGCTCGTCGCCGTTTGGATCTATGGAAGATATTAGCATGTCGGGAAGGCACCCGGGAAGCCTGGGACATGGTGAAAATGCGGTATACCAAGATTGATCCGAATCATATGGCCCGGGTTGGACCTCGGGGACCAGATGGACAAGAAATTCCTGTTAGCTTAGTGTACGACCAAGTGAAAATAGCCACTAAGTTTTCTCAACAGGATTGTAAACTAGACAACCTACTATAGGGTCTAGAGGAAGAAGTAGTTTTTGAGTCCAAGTATTAGTGTGCTTTATCGAGAAACTTATATCCAGCCGAATTGTAAAACGATTGTCATGGCAGACTTTCCGCTTCAACCTCCAGAACCCAAGGTTTGGAGTGTTTCCGGATACCATTGGTAAACACCAAGGTATGTCTGGAAACTAGGCAGTCCAGTCATAATTGCTTAAACACACAAGTTGTATTCGGGGAGTTATGTTATATTACATTTTGTCGGCATCCTGGACTAGGGGGTATCCAGTCCTGCCTGTCTGCGGCCCACGACGTGGCTCCATCGACGGCCTGGTACGGCCCAGCTTCAACAACGACACAGCAAGACCCTCACGAGGCGGACAACGCCAAGACCCCTGAAGGAGTTGGCCTCCTCAGGAGGGATCCTGAGGGGTGGAGAGATCTATGCAGCTACCTCATGAGGCTCATCTTACATGAGCCATGACGACCAAGGCCATGCGGGAGCTAGGCGGGTGCCAGGCGAGCGCAGAGCGCAGGTTTACTCTTCGGTGCAAGAGAGGCAAGCCACAGGCGTGGAGTCCCGAGGAATCAGCCAAATGTTTCCATTTTGGTGCAACGAGAACAAGACCGCCAGGACGGCGGGACGGAGGTCATCACCGAGCCCACCGCAGCGTCACGGCCAGAGGCTTTTCGCAGGGGAAGACTACTTTTTTCAGGATAGATTGTACTACTTGTCCCCTTTCAAATCCAGCCGTTGTGTCATCCCTTCCGGCTCATATTTGGGAGGAGGACCAAGGCACTATATATAGGACTTAGCCACCACCATATAAAGGGGGCAAAAACCAAAACAAGTAGAGCACCACACCAGCTCAAGAACACCTCACCTCCTGAGGCTTATTCATCCTTTATAGTAGTTCATCCATAGCCCCTCGAGGCAATCCACCACACCACACTGGAGTAGGGTATCACACCACAACGATGGCCCAAACCAGTACAAATCTCCATGTCTTTGTGTCTCTGTGAGCTCTTCGCGCTAGGCTAGGGAGGATCGTGAGCAGGCAAGCTGGGTAGGTTGAGATCTCTGCATGCACCCTAGTGTTCGAACCTCTGACGGGTTGCCGGATCCTGAAATCCGACATTTGGCATGCCAGGTAGGGGTGCGTCAGATCCTCTCTTCCGTCGTTCGATCCGCCACTGCTCCGACATCTCCATGGCCGACGCGCGCAGGGCACACGCCGAGCATCGGGCCACGGTCGCCGCCCGCGTCGCTCAGGCGGCTCCGGCGGGTGTTGGCTGCGCCCACCGCACTCCTTCTGTGGTGGCCAACGCCACCACGGGCCCTGCCGGCCACGAGCAGCAACCTTCATCGCTGCACCCGTCGGTGCGCCGTGATGGCCGCACCGCTACTCCGTTGCTCACCTCAGCAGCTTCATCATCCCACGCGTGCCTCGGCCAGGTGGACGCGCAGGCTGCTCTGCTCATGGCGCGAGAGCTCCTTCGCTACTGCCCCATGGGTGACCTCTACGAGGAGTGGCTCGAGTGCATTGCCGAGCTCATTAGCATTGTGCACGGGGGCTCCGACGGGCCGGCTCGCTCGCTACCTCAGCAACCACCTGCAGCGGGCGACGTCGCGCATGGGGCTCCTCCTCCTCCGGCCTGGGGCGCCATCGTCGAGCCAAGGCGTGTGGCTCCATGGTGCAACCCGCAATGCCCAACTCTGGCTCGAGACAACGTGAGCTGCCAGGTGGTTTAGTGTCCCCAAGGAGAGGCGCGCGTGCTTCCAGCACCCCAGCACCAGGCTCGCGAGCCGCCACAGGGGGTGGCGGCACGCGTGCACCAAGACTATGTTCCACCCCCTCGACGACCTCCGGTGGCCACGGCAGGATGCCGTGCGTTCACTATAGAGGTCCGCAAGGTCGTCTGGCCGAGCAAGTTCAAGCCTGACCTGCCTCCACACTATTACGGCACCACAGACCCGCCGAGTTCCTACAGCTCTACGAGCTGAGCATCGAGGCGGCCAACGGCGACAAGAAGATCATGGCAAACTGGTTTCCGATCGCCCTCAAGGATGGCGCGAGTTCTTGGCTCCTGAACCTGACCGAGGGGTCGGTTTCTTCCTGGGAGGAGATGTGCAGCCGCTTCATCGCCAACTTCCAGGGCACTCGCAACCGTCCGCCGGCCGCGGGTGACCTGCATCGCGTCAAGCAGCAGCCTGGGGAGACCTTGAATAAGTACATACATCACTTCAACAACGTCCACCTCAAGATCCCCAAGGTGTCGGACGAGGCCATCATCTCTGCATTCACCGATGGTGTCCGTGATGTCAAGATGAAGGAGGAGCTCGTCATCCACGAGGACCTTTGCACTGCTCTCGAGATGTTCAACATGGCGAACAAGTGTGCGAGGGCTGAGGAGGGATGCCTCTCCCTCCTCAAGCTCCCTGATGCTGATCCAAAAGACAAGAAGACCAAGACCAAGGACACGAAGTGCAAGGGGCCGGCCGTGCTTGCGGCAGAGCCAGAGAGCAAGCGCGGCTGCGACCACCCCGAGTCATCCAAGAGCAAGCGGCCATTCTGTGCCTTCCACAACGTCTACAACCACAACACCAGCGACTGCCAAGAGCTCAGGGCTCTCCATGATGGGCACCTCGGTCGACGCCCCGAGTGCAACGATCAGGGCTACGGTCGTGGAGGTGGCCGAGGTGGAGGATGCTGGGATGGACGCGACCATCGTCAGGAGTGGCGCGACCAGCCTCGTGAGGACCGCTGGCAGGACCAGCCTCGTGAGGGCAACTAGAGGGAGCAGCCTCGTGAGGACCGCCCTCAGGGCAACACAACTTTGCCTCCTCTGCCTCCACCACCAAAAAGGAACGAAGATCACCATCAGGACGAGGGGGCTGGGGGCTTACAGGAGCTGCGAGCCATCGCCTGCATCTTGGGCGGCTCACAAGCCCCAGCTTCTCACCGTGTCTTCAAGCAGTTTGCATGCGAGGTCAATGCGGCGCTCCCCAAGCTTGAGGCAACTCGCCCTCTCAAGTGGTCCAAGTGCGCCATCACCTTCGACTCGTCAGACCGGCTCAAGTGTGCAGCCACCGCTGGCGCACTCCCCATGCTCTGCTCCCCCGTAATCAGCAACGTAACTGTCACCAAGACTCTCATTGATGGCGGAGCAGGGCTCAATGTTCTCTCCGTCCAGACGTTTGACAGACTCCAGGTGCCATACTGCCAGCTACACCCCACCAAGACATTCTCAGGAGTAACCGATGGATCAACACACCTGATCGGGCAAGTTCGCCTCCCTGTCACCTTCGGCGAGCGCAACAACTACCACATCGAGCTCATCGATTTCGACGTCGCCGACATCCGCCTGCCCTACAACGCCATCCTTGGGTACCCAACACTAGCCAAGTTCATGGCGGCCACGCACCACGGCTACAACATCCTCAGGATGATAGGAAGCGTCGGCATCATCAAAGTCGCCTGTCAGGAAAAGGATGCGGTGTGCTCCCTCAAGCGCGCGTTCCAAGCTGCAGGAGTTGAGAACCCAGAAGACGAAGATGGCGCCCTCCCTCCTGAGGTCGCCCCCAAGACAAAGAAGCTGCAACTGGGCCAGGGGTCTCCTGAGGAAGCAACACCCGAGGATGCAGCACTGAGCCTCGCATCTCCAGACGCGGCACCTTCACCCATCGCATAGGAAGGCAAGCCCGGCGCCCCTCTCAGGCTGGGCTCGGGGGCTCTCCTCTCAGACCTAGCCCAATGCACGAGAGTGGTGCTTGGGCACCATGTGGAGGCGCTCTTCAGAGCACTCTTCCCAGGAGAAGGTAGTAGGCGTGAGGCACCAGGCGTTCAGGAGTTCATCAGCGTGGCAATCAAGGAGATTCAGGAAGGAAGGGTTCTACAAGGCGATCGTCGCCTGTCGCGAGGTGGAGCTCATTGCCCTAGCGAGGGCAAGGAGTTCCGCGTCTCCGTTGACATCCCTAGGCTCAACATGGCCACGTCTCGGCAGCTCATGTGGCCGTCTCGTGTCGGTCGATGCGAGGGACCGCCTCACAGCTACGGCCACATGCCTTTCGGCCTGGTGGGCACGGCTGAGGCATTCCAGCGCTGCATGAGGGACGCTCAGGCGGCCCGCGAAGCCAGGCACCAGGCGATCCTGGCGGAGGTGGAGGAGCACCCTCAGGAGCCTCCCGGTCCGTCCAAGCCTCCCGAGGCCCGGCACCAGAGCAGCTCATGAGGAATGGCTTCGGCAGCGAGCATTTTTTTGGCTACTTCAACAACCCTTCAGCAACGGTACCAGGTGACATCTCCCTAGTTCATTCAGTTTGGGGGCGCCCCTCGGGCTGCATCATCCCCAGGCCGTCTGGGTCTATTCCTATGGTGTGTATCGCTTTGGCATTTTATCAAGCCAGTTACAATCCTTTGCAAACTACTTTTGAATTACCGACTGCCTGACTGGCGATTCCTTGCTAAGAACGTCTCGTGCCCTTGCAAACCCTCCCGCGACCGCCTCATGATTAAGGACTGGCACGACGTCTGTGGTCGGGTTCGTCCCTGCAGCATCGCTAAACCCAAGCAGCTAAGCTCTGGCTCATGGACCGGTCCCGTGTACGTCACCTCCCATGGCTCTTCGTTCCTTGTTCTCACATGAGCTAATCGTTATGGGTAAGCAAGGGTGCGTGACCTGGTGCCCCCGTGGCCACGAGAACTGCCCGTCGGCTATGTTTCTTCAGAACCTTTGCATGAGAAGACTAGGCACGACGTCTGTGCTCGGGTCCATCCCTGCAGCGCCGATAAATCCAGTGGCTGAGACCTGTCTGGCGGGCCGGCCACGTTCACGTCACCTCCTGAGGTCGTTGGTGTCTGGCCTTCTCATGCAATAACTGTAACGCCCCGGATCCGATGCGCCAGGTGTCTTCCAGCTTTTCGTCGTTGTTGCCATGTCATTTGCTTGCATGTTGCATATTATCATGTCGTCGTGTGCATCTCATTTTGCATACGTGTTCGTCTCATCCATCCGAGCATTTTCCCTGTTGTCCGTTTTGCAATCCGGCACTCCTATGCCCTCCGGCGTTCCCCCTTTTGTCTCCTGTTGTGAGCGGGTGTTAAACGTTCTCGGAATGGACCGAGTCTTGCCAAGCGGCCTTGGTATACCACCGGTAGACCGCTTGTCAAGTTTCGTGCCATTTGGAGTTCGTTTGGTTCTCCAACGGTTAACCGGGTAACCGTAAAAGCCTCCTTCTCTTCGCAGCCCAACACCCTTCCAAAGTGGCCCAAAACCCAGCAAACTCCCCTCTATGCTCTCGGTCATTCAGTCACGATCGTGCGGGCGAAAACCGTGCCTCATTTGGACTCTCCTAGCTCCCAGAAACTATAAATAAGCCTTCCCCTCCGAAATCCCGGGTCCAAACCCTAGTCATTTCCCCTCGCCGCCGCCGGACACGTCCGCATCGGGCCGGACATGTCCGCCCCGCCCGCGCCGCCGCCCTCAGCGAACCGGAGGCTACCACGTGGCACCCGCCAGCCGCGCCGCCGTCCAGCCCGCTCGGGCCCAAGCCTGCCCCGCGGGGCCCGTTCCCTCGCCGCCGCCCGAGGTGCCCCGCGCCGCCGCCCGAGCGTCCACGCCCCGCCGCCGTCCTTCGTCGCCGCGCCGCCCGCCGCCCTCGGCTGCCGCGCCGGAGCGCCTCCCCGCCGGCGCG
>NC_041381.1:428258561-428265804 GCF_002162155.2 Triticum dicoccoides
TCAGCTCGCCGTCCGCCGCGGCCGGATCCGCCCCGGCCGCCCCAGCCATCCTCCGGCCAGATCCGGGTCGGCGCCGCCCGGATCCGGTCGCCGGCCTCCCCGGCGTCTCTCTCTTCTTCTCCGGCCTCCGCGCAGCCCGACCCCGGCCATCTTCGTTTTCCGTGCGAGGTTGACTTTCCCCCTTCCCCGATTCTGCTAAGTCCCCAAATCTGTAGTAATTATCATGTCATGTTCATCGAATCGTATCTCTGCATCCGTAGCTCCATTTCGTGCGTGTAATATGTCAAATTGTTCGTCTCAACGAGTAAATCATTTCATTCCATTGCATCATATTCATTTGAGCTCATCTTGACTCCTGAATCAGCATTGTAAGAGTGCTTCATGATGTTTTCTACTGTTTGTTAACAGAACGAGCTCTTTTGTCATTTTTACCATGATTGATGTGTGCATCCTATGAGGTTGATCTCTACAGGTGTTTTGAACTATGTCATGCCATCTTTACAGGGGCGTATGCCATGTATTTTTGTGATCTCTGTGGTGACTAGCACAAGCATGCAAACTAGGCATCGTGATGTTGCTGATTTTAGTCCCTGTTCTGCTGTTATTTTGATGCCATGTAAACATGATGCTACAGAGAGATCCATGCATATTTTGAGATACTTCAGTAAGGGTGTTTTGAACATATGGTTATTTTCTATCCATTCATGCCCTTTGTTGCAATTATGGAGTAGTCTAGCATGTCATTTTCGTGCTCTACTTTTGCTTCAAAATGTTTCCTGGCAGATTGTTTACATGTTATTCAATTTTGCCAAGGTTGCTATAGTTGATCCTTGCATGCTATGAACTTGTTCTTGACTTGGTTCGTTTCACAAACATGTCTTCTTGATGATGCTATGCTTATCTTGTCATGCAATGACTTGTGGTGGATGAATCGAGCTTGTTAAGTAGTGTACTCGCTGTTGCTGTTTTGCTAGGCTGAATCTGTTATTTCGTGATGCCATGTAAACCTGCTGCTACAAATCATTCTATGCATAATCTGGAGATGATCACTAAATATGTTTTGTTCTACATGTCATCCACTAACCATCCATGCCCCTGGTTGCATTTATAGCTTGCTATAGCTTGTTCATATCTTGCTCCAAAGTTGCTTCATAATTTTGCTGTCAGCCTCTTAACATTAAGTTCAGATGTTTCCATGATTGTTGCTAGTGTTTCAGGCACTCTATGAACTTGCTATTGCCATGCTTATCTTCACAAATATGTCTTGTTACTGTTGGGTGCCTTGCCATGCCATGTTTTGCTTTGTAGTGAGTTGCACAAGCTCATTAACATGCCTTCATAATTCTGTTTTTGCCATGTATGAATCTGTAATATAACTTGCCATGTTTACGTGGGTGCCATCATATTTTCAGATCCTTTTTGGCTTATGGTAAGTAAATGACATTTGATTTATGCATTTACTAGATTCATTCCATGCCTTTGTTTGCCATGATAAGTTCCTGTAACATGTTGTTTGATAGCTCTGAACATTACAACCTGATGTTATTTTCTGCAAAGTCTGAATTGTTATTATTTGCGATCTTACCATGTGTGTTTGAGCATGTTCTAGTGATTTCTGGAGATAGCTCAGTGTTCATGTTTTGTTTTGCTTTACCTGTACTTCATGCCCATGCCTTTTGTTTTCATGTTGAGGTCCTGTAGCATGTTGTTTTGATGCTTGCAATATGCCTAGTTGCTGTTTTGGACAGCTTCTCCTTTAAACTTGTTTCATGTGTGTGTGTTGAACCATTGCTCCGTTTTGAGTGTGCTATATATGAAACTTGCTTGATTTTGCATGTAGCTTCATATTATCATGTTGCATCCTTGTTTTAGGGTGTTTGCTTGATGTTTATATGCATTTTGCATCAATGCCATGTTTATCTTGTTTGGCTCATATCTTCTAGGCCGTAGCCCCGAACTAAATGAACTTTATATGTAACTTGACTAGAATCTCATGTAGATCATCTTGGTGCATCTTAACTTGCTGTTTAACAACTTGAACATAAGGTTTATTCAGATCTGGACCAACTTCGAAATTTGCATATGAGGACTTACCAGAGTTGTTATATGTTGTTCCCGGCCTCATTTAAACTTTCCTTGATGTGTTGCTCTTGTTTGCATCATCTCTTGCCATGAGTAGCTTCATGTAGTCTTGTCTTGCAGCATGCTTGTTCGTGCATCATGCCGTGTTCATGTGTGGTGTGTTTACCATGTTGTGTGCTTCTTTTCGATAGTTTCCCGTTTCATTGCGATCGTGAGGATTCGTTCGTCTACGCTTGGTTCGGCTTCATCCGTTCGTCTTCTTCATGGACTCATTCTTCTTCCATGCGGGATTTCAGGCAAGATGACCGCTACCCTAGATCTCACTACTTGCTTCGTTCTATCGCTATGCTGTGTTACCTATCTTTTGCTCTTCAAGCCTCCCAAATTGCCATGAACTTCTAACCTTTGACACCCTTCCTAGCAAACCGTTGTTTGGCTATGTTACCACTTTGCTCAGCCCTCTTATAGCGTTGCTAGTTGCAGGTGAAGTTGAAGATTTCTCCATGGTGGACATGATTTTGGTTGGGATGTCACAATATCTCTTATATTATTAATGCATCTATATACTTGGTAAAGGGTGGAAGACTCGGCCTTATGCCTGGTGTTTTATTCAACTCTTGCCGCCCTAGTTTCCGTCATACCGGTGTTATGTTCCCGGATTTTGCGTTCCTTGCGCGGTCGGGTGATTTATGGGACCCCCTTGAAAGTTCGCTTTGAATAAAACTCCTCCAGCAAGGCCCAACCTTGGTTTTACCATTTGCCTCACCACCACCTATACCCTTCCCTTGGGTCGGCCAACCCAAGGGTCATCTTTATATTAGCCCCCCCGGGCCAGTGCTTGTCTAAGTGTTGGTCCGAACCGAGCAGCCTGCGGGGCCACCTCGGGGCAACTCGAGTGCTGGTTTTACTCGTAGCTTGACTTATCCGGTGTTGCCCTGAGAACGAGATATGTGCAGCTCCTATCGAGATTGTTGGCGCATCGGGCGGCTTTGCTGGTCTTGTTTTACCATTGTCGAAATGTCTTGTAAACCGGGATTCCGAGTCTGATCGGGTCTTCCTGGGAGAAGGTATATCCTTCGTTGATCGCGAGAGCTTATCATGGGTTAAGTTGGGACACCCCTGCAGGGTATAATCTTTCGAAAGCTGTGCCTGCGGTTATAGGCAGATGGGAATTTGTTAATGTCCGGTTGTAGATAACTTGACACCTGATCCGAATTAAAACGCATCAACCGTGTGTGTAGCCATGATGGTCTCTTTTCGGCGGAGTCCAGGAAGTGAACACGGCTTCTGTGTTATGTTTGACGTAAGTAGGAGTTCAAGATCACTTCTTGATCATTGCTAGCTTCACGTACGTTCCTTTTGCTCTCTTCTTGCACTTATTTGCGTACGTTAGCCACCATATATGCTTAGTCGCTGCTGCAGCCTCACCACTTTACCCCTTCCTTTCCCTTTAAGCTTTGCTAGTCTTGACACACATGGTAATGGGATTGCTGAGTCCTCGTGGCTCACAGATTACTACAACAACAGTTGCTGGTATAGGTTTCGCGATGTTCATGACGCGAGAGCGATGTTTGCTTGTATTGGAGTTCTTCTTCTGCTTCTTCTTTGATCGGGGGATAGGTTCCAGGTCGGTAGCCTGGGCTAGCAGGGTGGATGTCGTTTGAGTTTCTGTTTGTGTTTCATCCGTAGTCAAATGTTGATCTTATGTATTGTGATGTTGTATTCGTGTGGCATTGTATGCCTCTTGTATGTATCCCCATCTATTATGTAATGTTGATGTAATGATATCCACCTTGCAAAAGCGTTTCAATATGCGGGTCTATCCTTGGTGGGACCTTCGAGTTCCTTTTGGATAGGGTCGCATATTGGGTGTGATAAGTTGGTATCAGAGCCTCGACCGACCCTAGGAGCCCCCTTGATTGACCGTGTAGTTTGGCCGTTGTTGAGTTTAGAAGAAAACTGTTTTCGGAGTCTAGTTATATCGGAGAGTAGGAATTATTTTTACTCCTCAGCCCCTTCGTCGCTCTGGTAAGGAATCTTGACGTAGGTGTTTCGAATTACTCCTCTTCCCCTTCAAAAAAATTTCTTTAGGTTCACGCAGTTGGTTTTCGGATCGTTGGCTCTCAGCTCTTTTTCATCCGGTGCATTTCTCGTCAAGTTGACTCGAGCCTCTTCATCATTGCGTTCAATCATCAGTTCAATCTCAACAAAGTTGTTTTTCTGTCCTCAGTTGTTTTTGTTTTCCCACCCGCCCTCCTTTTCTTCTCGAAGCCGAAGTCCGTAATTGAGTATCCATCCTACTCGTGCGAAGTTTTTGCTCCCTCTCCTCAATTATTTCAACCGGTATTTTCTCTTCAAGATATTCATCGATTTCCCCTTCCAAGTTGCCTTTGTTTTCCCGCCCTCCCACCCTTTTTCTTCCCGGAGCTTGAGTCTATTTCGACCATCAATTTCATCCGTGTGGAGCCTCTTTAGTGTTTCCTCAATTATTTCAACCGGTGAGTTCTCGTCTCGTTCGTCATTCTTCATCCCTTTCTTTTTTCCTGTGCACTCAATTCAAGTTTTTCGGGTTGATCACATTCTTTCCCTGGATCGAGTGTTCTCCTTGTTTGTTCGCCTCTCGCCAGTTTATCCTTTCGGAGTGTTCAAGACATCTCAGGAGATTCGTCAGTGTTCCAATTAATTCGTGGTTGTCACCTCATTCAAATATTTCAATTGTTCTGGTGCTTCATCCATCTCGTCAACAATCCTTTTTCAACGGTGTTATCTCGTCAGTGGGCCCTAACCCACATGTCTTTTCTCAGGATCTTACCCGACCCTTCTAATTATCAGGAGCAATTCTCAAATTCATTTCCAAGTGTGACATAAGAATGGATTCCATCGGTCACTTGCCTTCTTCGAGATCGTTTTCAAATCATTTCATTGTTGGCTCAACCCCTTAGCTTTTCATTCTCCCGGAGTATCTCAGTAATTTTGGTGGTATTTCTCGTCCACTTTTGAAGATAGAAGAAGAGTTTTTCCTCTAAATCTTGCTATTTCTCTCGAAGTTTCGTGGTTCTAGTTCATGTTATCCTCTCGAATTATTTCAGTTTGTCAGATATTCTTTTCATCCATCCGGAGTATGTCAGAAGTTGTTTTTTTCCATTTCTTTTCACCGAAGGCCATCATTCCAGCTATCATTCTCTAATTATCCCGGTGCTTCGTTCAAGTATTCTTCAATCAGCTCGAGTTCTTCCAGTTCTCTTGTAGCTAAATCCCCTCGACCATATTGGTTCTTCTAATTCTTCCAGGTGATTCAGTCTCTTTCATCAGTCATTTTCGAATTCTTATGGTGGTTCGTTCAAGATTCTTTTCTTTGATTATCATATTAATCCATTCGTTCTTTCGAATCCTATCGGTGGTTCATGAAGACCTTCTCAAGTTTGCGATATGTCACTTCTCAATCCTTTTCAAGAAGGATAAGTAGTATGCAAAATTCATTACTTGTCATCAATTTTAATTTGATGAAGGATAAGTATACAATAAATCTTATTCTTATTCCATCCAAGTGAGTAATCCTCTCCTTCGGAGTTTGTTCTTCATGAATAAATTCTAGTTCCAAGTGTTTTCATCTTTTCTTTTCCGGAGTTAAAATCTTCCTCGGCCATTTAATCGAAACCTCCATCTAAATCATCGCAAGGCTCATCTTATTCTTTCATCCTTCAATTCTATCTCTTCATCATTTTGTACCGGAGTTCTTCATGGTGGTTCTTCTTGATTTAATTCATCCTTCAAGTGTTCATCAAGATTCTTGCCGGTGGAGTTCAAGAATATTTTCTTCTTGCGTCTCAAAGTGCAATTAATTCTCCGTCTTCTTTTGAAGTGGAGTTTTGCAGTCTTTCGTTCTTCTCAGCTATTCAATCATTTCCGTTTGCGGCTGGTTATCACCTCATATTTTCTGAGATGTTATCCATAAGTCCACGACAAGCTTATTCTTTTCGTTGTTGATTTTCTCAACAACTCCATTCAATCTTTTCTTCTAAGAGTGCTTTCTATTTCATTCGTGGCACAAGTTGTCATTTTCTTCTCCGTTCTTTTCTTTCAACTTTTTCAATTCTTTCCAGAGGTCTGTGTCATGTCTTCATCAAGTATCATTCCATCCTCTCTAGTTCATTTTCTATTCTTTCCTTGTTCAACCGGAGTGCTGCCTAAATCCTTTCAGTCTTATTCGTTTCTTATCTTGTCTAACCGGAGTTGTTTCATAGTCCATCTGTTTCCGTGAGCATTTGATTCTCGTCATTCTCGTCGTTCCTCTCTTCTTCTTGAGCGCTCTTGATTCTTTGCTTCTTATCTTGAGTTCTTGTTTCACCTCATCCCTTTTCTCTTCCGTCTCGGTCCTAATATCTCGGGACGAGATCTCTTGTTAGTGGAGGAGTGTTGTAACGCCTTAGATCCGATGCGCCAGGTGTCTTCCAGCTTTTCGTCATTTTTGCCATGTCATTTGCTTGCGTGTTGCATATTATCATGGTATCATGTGCATCTCATTTTGCATACGTGTTTGTCTCATGCATCCGAACATATTCCCCGTTGTCCGTTTTGCAATCCGGCACTCCTATGCCCTCCGGTGTTCCCCCTTTTGTCTCCTGTTGTGAGCGTGTGTTAAACGTTCTCGGAGTGGAACGAGTCTTGCCAAGCGGCCTTGGTATACCACCGGTAGACCGTCTGTCAAGTTTCGTGCCATTTGGAGTTCGTTTGGTACTCCAACGGTTAACCGGGTAGCCGTAAAAGCCTCCTTCTCTTTGCAGCCCAACACCCTTCCAAAGTGGCCCAAAACCCAGCAAACTCCCCTCCATGCCCTCGGTCATTCGATCACGATCGTGTGCGCGAAAACCGTGCCTCATTTGGACTCTCCTAGCTCCCAGAAACTATAAATAAGCCTTCCCCTCCGAAATCCCGGGTTCAAACCCTAGTCATTTCCCCTCCCCGCCGCCGGACATGTCCGCATCGGGCCGGACATGTCCGCCCCGCCCGCGCCGCCGCCCTCAGCGAACCGGAGGCTGCCACGTGGCACCCGCCGGCCGCGCCGCCGTCCAGCCCGCTCGGGCCCATGCCTGGCCCGCGGGGCCCGTTCCCTCGCCGCCGCCCGAGGTGCCCCGCCGCCGTCCTTCGTCGCCGCGCCGCC
>NC_041381.1:428266474-428273702 GCF_002162155.2 Triticum dicoccoides
CGCCGGCGCGCCTTCGGTGCCGGTGCCTCAGCTCGCCGTCCGCCGCGGCCAGATCCGCCCCGGCCGCCCGCGCCCAGTGCCGCCCCGGCCATCCTCCGGCCAGATACGGGCCGGCGCCGCCCGGATCCGGTCGCCCCGGCCTCCCCGGCGTCTCTCTCTTCTTCTCCGGCCTCCGCGCAGCCCGACCCCGGCCATCTTCGTTTTCCGTGCGAGGTTGACTTTTCCCCCTTCCCCGATTCTGCTGTCCCCAAATCTGTAGTAATTATCATGTCATGTTCATCGAGTCGTATCTCTGCATCCGTAGCTCTGTTTCGTGCGTGTAATATGTCTAATTGTTTGCCCCAACGAGTACATCATTTCATTCCATTGCATTATATTCATTTGAGCTCATCTTGATTCCTGAATCATTGTTGTAAGAGTGCTTAATGATGTTTTCTGCTGTCTGTTAACAGAACGAGCTCTTTTGTCATTTTTACCATGATTGATGTGTGCATCCTATGAGGTTGATGTCTACAGGTGTTTTGAACTATGCCATGCCATCTTTACAGGGGTGTATGCCATGTATTTTTGTGATCTCTGTGGTGACTAGCACAAGCATGTAAGCTAGGCATCGTGATGTTGCTGATTTTAGTCCCTGTTCTGCTGTTATTTTGATGCCATGTAAACATGATGCTACAGAGAGATCCATGCATATTTTGAGATACTTCAGTAAGGGTGTTTTGAACATATGGTTATTGTCTATCCATTCATGTCATTTGTTGCAATTATGGAGTAGTCTAGCATGTCATTTTCGTGCTCTACTTTTGCTTCAAAATGTTTCCTGGCAGATTGTTTACATGTTATTCAATTTTGCCAAGGTTGCTATAGTTGATCCTTGCATGCTATGAACTTGTTCTTGACTTGGTTCGTTTCACAAACATGTCTTCTTGATGATGCTATGCTTATCTTGTCATGCAATGACTTGTCATGGGTGAGTCGAGCTTGTTAAGTAGTGTACTCGCTGTTGCTGTTTTGCTAGGCTGAATCTGTTATTTCGTGATGCCATGTAAACCTGCTGCTACAAATCATTCTATGCATAATCTGGAGATGATCACTAAATATGTTTTGTTCTACATGTCATCCTCTAACCATCCATGCCCCTGGTTGCATTTATAGCTTGCTGTAGCTTGTTCATATCTTGCTCCAAAGTTGCTTCATAATGTTGCTGTCAGCCTGTTAACATTAAGTTCAGTTGTTTCCATGATTGTTGCTAGTGTTCCAGGCACCCTATGAACTTGCTATTGCCATGCTTAGCTTCACAAATATGTCTTCTTACTGTTAGGTGCCTTGCCATGCCATGTTTTGCTCTGTAGTGAGTTGCAGAAGCTCATTAACATGCCTTCATAATTTTGTTTCTGCCATGTATGAATCTGTAATATAACTTGCCATGTTTACGTGGGTGCCATCATATTTTCTGATCCTTTTTGGCTTATGGTCAGTAAAGGACATTTGATCTATGCATTTAGTAGATTCATGCCATGCCTTTGTTTGCCATGATAAGTTCCTGTAACATGTTGTTTGATAGCTCTGAACATTGCAACCTGATGTTATTTTCTGCAAAGTCTGAATTGTTATTACTTGCGATCTTACCATGTGTGTTTGAGCATGTTATAGTGATTTCTGGAGATAGCTCAGTGTTCATGTTTTGTTATGCTTTACCTGTACTTCATGCCCATGCATTTTGTTTTCATGTTGAGATCCTGTAGCAATGTTGTTTTGATGCTTGCAATATGCCTAGTTGCTGTTTTGGACAACTTGTCCTTTAAACTTGTTTCATGTGTGTGTGTTGAACCATTGCTCCGTTTTGAGTGTGCTATATATGAAACTTGCTTGATTTTGCATGTAGCTTTATATTATCATGTTGCATCCTTGTTTTGAGGTGTTTGCTTGATGTTTATATGCATTTTGCATCAATGCCATGTTTATCTTGTTTGGCTCATATCTTCTAGGTCGTAGCTCCGAACTAAATGAACTTTATATGTAACTTGACTAGAATCTCGTGTAGATCATCTTGGTGCATCTGAACTTGCTGTTTAACAACTTGAACATAAGGTTTATTCAGATCTGGACCAACTTCGAAATTTGCATATGAGGACTTACCGGAATTGTTATATGTTGTTCCCGACCTCATTTAAACTTGCCTTGACGTGTTGCTCTTGTTTGCATCATCTCTTGCCATGAGTAGCTTCATGTAGTCTTGTCTTGCATCATGCTTGTTCGTGCATCATGCCGTGTTCATGTGTGGTGTGTTTACCATGTTGTGTGCTTCTTTTCGATAGTTTCCTGTTTCGTTACGATCGTGAGGATTCGTTCGTCTACGCTTGGTTCCGCTTCATTCGTTCGTCTTCTTCATGGACTCGTTCTTCTTCCTTGCGGGATTTCAGGCAAGATGACCGCTACCCTGGATCTCACTACTATCATTTCTATGCTAGTTGCTTCGTTCTATCGCTGTGCTGTGTTACCTATCTTTTGCTCTTCAAGCCTCCCAAATTGCCATGAACCTCTAACCTTTGACACCCTTCCTAGCAAACCGTTGTTTGGCTATGTTACCACTTTGCTCAGCCCTCTTATAGCGTTGCTAGTTGCAGGTGAAGTTGAAGATTTCTCCATGGTGGACAGGATTTTGGTTGGGATATCACAATATCTCTTATATTATTAATGCATCTATATACTTGGTAAAGGGTGGAAGACTCGGCCTTATGCCTGGTGTTTTGTTCCACTCTTGCCGCCCTAGTTTCCGTCATACCGGTCTTATGTTCCTGGATTTTGCGTTCCTTACGCGGTCCGGTGATTTATGGGACCCCCTTGACAGTTCGCTTTGAATAAAACTCCTCCAGCAAGGCCCAACCTTGGTTTTACCATTTGCTTCACCACCACCTATACCCTTCCCTTGGGTCGGCCAACCCAAGGGTCATCTTTATTTTAGCCCCCCCGGGTCAGTGCTTGTCTAAGTGTTGGTCCGAACCGAGCAGCCCGCGGGGCCACCTAGGGGCAACTCGAGGGCTGGTTTTACTCGTAGCTTGACTTATCCGGTGTTGCCCTGAGAACAAGATATGTGGAGCTCCTATCGGGATTGTCGGCGCATCGGGCAGCTTTGCTGGTCTTGTTTTACCATTGTCGAAATGTCTTGTAAACCGGGATTCCGAGTCTGATCGGGTCTTCCTGGGAGAAGGTATATCCTTCATTGATCGTGAGAGCTTATCATGGGCTAAGTTGGGACACCCCTGTAGGGTATAATCTTTCGAAAGCCGTGCCTGCGGTTATAGGCAGATGGGAATTTGTTAATGTCCGGTTGTAGATAACTTGACACCTGATCCGAATTAAAACGCATCAACCGCGTGTGTAGCCGTGATGGTCTCTTTTCGGCGGAGTCCGGGAAGTGAACACGGTTTCTGTGTTATGTTTTACGTAAGTAGGAGTTCAGGATCACTTCTTGATCATTGCTAGCTTCACGTCCGTTCCTTTTGCTCTCTTCTCGCTCTTATTTGCGTATGTTAGCCACCATATATGCTTAGTCGCTGTTGCAGCCTCACCACTTTACCCCTTCCTTTCCCTTTAAGCTTTGCTAGTCTTGATACCCATGGTAATGGGATTGCTGAGTCCTCGTGGCTCACAGATTAGTAAAACAACAGTTGCAGGTACAGGTTTCGCGATGTTCATGACGCGAGAGCGATGTTTGCTTGTATTGGAGTTCTTCTTCTGCTTCTTCTTCGATCAGGGGATAGGTTCCAGGTCGGCAGCCTAGGCTAGCAGGGTGATGTCGTTTGAGTTTCTGTTTGTGTTTCATCCGTAGTCGGATGTTAATCTTATGTATTGTGATGTTGTATTCGTGTGGCATTTTATGCCTCTTGTATGTATCCCCATCTATTATGTAATGTTGATGTAATGATATCCACCTTGCAAAAGCGTTTCAATATGCGGGTCTATCCTTGGTTGGACCTTTGAGTTCCTTTTGGATAGGGTCGCATATTGGGTGTGATAAGTTGGTATCAGAGCCTCGACCGACCCTAGGAGCCACCTTGATTGATCGTGTAGTTTGGCCATTGTTGAGTTTAGAAGAAAACTGTTTTCGGCGTCTAGTTATATCGAAGAGTAGCTCAGCCCCTTCGTCGCTCTGGTAAGGAATCTTGACGTAGGTGTTTCGAATTACTCCTCTTCCCCTTCAAAAAAATTTCTTTAGGTTCACGCAATTGGTTTTCGGATCGTTGGCTCTCAGTTTTTCATCTGGTGCATTTCTCGTCAAGTTGACTCGAGCCTCTTCATCATTGAGTTCAATCCTCAGTTCAATCTCAACGAAGTTGTTTTTCTGTCCTCAGTTGTTTTTCTTTTCCCACCCGCCCTCCCTTTTCTTCTCAAAGCCGAAGTTAGTAATCGAGTATCCATCCTACTCGTGTGAAGTTTTTGCTCCCTCTGCTCAATTATTTCAACCGGTGTTTTCTCTTCAAGATATTCATCGATTTCCCCTTCCAAGTTGCCTTTGTTTTCCCGCCCTCCCACCCTTTTTCTTCCCGGAGCTTGAGTCTATTTCGACCATCAATTTCATCCATGTGGAGCCTCTTCAGTGTTTCCTCAATTATTTCAACCGGTGAGTTTTCGTCTCGTTCGTCACTCTTCATCCCTTTCTTTTTTCCTGTGCACTCAATTCAAGTTTTTCGGGTTGATCACATTCTTTCCCTGGATCAAGTGTTCTCCCTGTTCGTTCGCCTCTCGCCAGTTTATCCTTCCGGAGTGTTCAAGACATCTCAGGAGATTCGTCAGTGTCCCAATTAATTCATGGTTGTCACCTCATTCAAATATTTCAATTGTTCCGGTGCTTCATCCATCTCGTCAACAATCCTTTTTCAACGGTGTTATCTCGTCAGTGGGCCCTAACCCACAGGTCTTTTCCCAGGATCTTACCCGACCCTTCTAATTATCAGGAGCAATTCTCAAATTCATTTCCAAGTGTGACGTAAGAATGGATTCCATCGGTCACATGCCTTCTTCGAGATCGTTTTCAAATCATTTCATTGTTGGCTCAACCCCTTTGCTTTTTATTCTCCCAGAGTATCTCAGTAATTTTGGTGGTATTTCTCGTCGACTTCTGAAGATAGAAGAAGAGTTTTTCCTCTAAATCTTTCCCGTTCTCTTGAAGTTTCATGGTTCTAGTTCATGTTATCCTCTCGAATTATTTCAGTTTGTCAGATATTCTTTTCATCCATCCGGAGTATGTCAGAAGTTGTTTTTTTTCCATTTCTTTTCACCGAAGGCCATCATTCCAGCTATCGTTCTCTAATTATCCCGGTGCTTCGTTCAAGTATTCTTCAGTCAGCTCGAGTTCTTCCAGTTCTCTTGTAGCTAAATCCCCTCGACCATATTGGTTCTTCTAATTCTTCCAGGTGATTCAGTCTCTTTCATCAGTCATTTTCGAATTCTTACGGTGGTTCGTTCAAGATTCTTTTCTTTGATGCTCATATTAATCCATTCGTTCTTTTGAATCCTATCGGTGGTTCATGAAGACCTTCTCAAGTTTGCGATATGTCACTTCTCAATCCTTTTCAAGAAGGATAAGTAGTATGCAAAATTCATTACTTGTCATCAATTTTAATTTGATGAAGGATAAGTATACAATAAATCTTATTCTTATTCCATCCAAGTGAGTAATCCTCTCCTTCGGAGTTTGTTCTTCATGAATAAATTCTAGTTCCAAGTGTTTTCATCTTTTCTTTTCCAGAGTTAAAATCTTCCTCGGCCAGTTAATCGAAACCTCCATCTAAATCATCGCAAGGCTCATCTTATTCTTTCATCCTTCAATTCGATCTCTTCGTCATTTTGTACCGGAGTTCTTCATGGTGGTTCTTCTTGATTTAATTCATCCTTCAAGTGTTCATCAAGATTCTTGTCGGTGGAGTTCAAGAATATTTTCTTCTTGCGTCTCAAAGTGCAATTAATTCTCCGTCTTCTTTTGAAGTGGAGTTTTGCAGTCTTTCGTTCTTCTCAGCTATTCAATCATTTCCGTTTGCGGCTGGTTATCACCTCATATTTTCTGAGATGTTATCCATAAGTCCACGACAAGCTTATTCTTTTCGTTGTTGATTTTCTCAACAACTCCATTCAATCTTTTCTTCTAAGAGTGCTTTCTATTTCATTCGTGGCACAAGTTGTCATTTTCTTCTCCGTTCTTTTCTTTCAACTTTTTCAATTCTTTCCAGAGGTCTGTGTCATGTCTTCATCAAGTATCATTCCATCCTCTCTAGTTCGTTTTTAATTTCCTTGTTCAACCGGAGTGCTGCCTAAATCCTTTCAGTCTTATTCGTTTCTTATCTTGTCTAACCGGAGTTGTTTCATAGTCTATCTGTTTCCGTGAGCATTTGATTCTCGTCATTCTCGTCGTTCCTCTCTTCTTCTCGAGCGCTCTTGATTCTTTGCTTCTTATCTTGAGTTCTTGTTTCACCTCATCCCTTTTCTCTTCCGTCTCGGTCCTAATATCTCGGGACGAGATCTCTTGTTAGTGGAGGAGTGTTGTAATGCCATGGATCCGATGCGCCAGGTGTCTTCTAGCTTTTCGTCATTGTTGCCATGTCATTTGCTTGCGTGTTGCATATTATCATGTCATCATGTGCATCTCATTTTGCATACGTGTTCGTCTCATGCATCCGAACATATTCCCCGTTGTCCGTTTTGCAATCCGGCACTCCTATGCCCTCCGGTGTTCCCCCTTTTGTCTCCTGTTGTGAGCGTGTGTTAAACATTCTCGGAATGGAACGAGTCTTGCCAAGCGGCCTTGGTATACCACCGGTAGACCGTCTGTCAAGTTTCGTGCCATTTGGAGTTCGTTTGGTACTCCAACGGTTAACCGGGTAACCGTAAAAGCCTCCTTCTCTTTGCAGCCCAACACCCTTCCAAAGTGGCCCAAAACCCAGCAAACTCCCCTCCATGCCCTCGGTCGTTCGATCACGATCGTGTGCGCGAAAACCGTGCCTCATTTGGACTTTCCTAGCTCCCAGAAACTATAAATAAGCCTTCCCCTCCGAAATCCCGGGTCCAAACCCTAGTCATTTCCCCTCCCCGCCGCCGGACATGTCCGCATCGGGCCGGACATGTCCGCCCCACCCGCGCCGCCGCCCTCAGCGAACCGGAGGCTGCCACGTGGCACCCGCCGGCCGCGCCGCCGTACAGCCCGCTCGGGCCCATGCCTGGCCCGCGGGGC
>NC_041381.1:428274308-428287424 GCF_002162155.2 Triticum dicoccoides
CGCCTTCGGTGCCGGTGCCTCAGCTCGCCGTCCGCCGCGGCCAGATCAGCCCCGGCCGCCCGCGCCCAGTGCCGCCCCGGCCATCCTCCGGCCAGATCCGGGCCGGCGCCGCCCGGATCCGGTCGCCCCGGCCTCCCAGGCGTCTCTCTCTTCTTCTCCGGCCTCCGCGCAGCCCGACCCCGGCCATCTTCGTTTTCCGTGCGAGGTTGACTTTTCCCCCTTCCCCGATTCTGCTAAGTCCCCAAATCTGTAGTAATTATCATGTCATGTTCATCGAGTCGTATCTATGCATCCGTAGCTTTGTTTCGTGCGTGTAATATGTCAAATTGTTTGCCTCAATGAGTACATCATTTCATTCCATTGCATTATATTAATTTGAGCTAATCTTGATTCCTGAATCATTGTTGTAAGAGTGCTTAATGATGTTTTCTGCTGTCTGTTAACAGAACGAGCTCTTTTGTCATTTTTACCATGATTGATGTGTGCATCCTATGAGGTTGATGTCTACAGGTGTTTTGAACTATGCCATGCCATCTTTACAGGGGTGTATGCCATGTATTTTTGTGATCTCTGTGGTGACTAGGACAAGCATGTAAACTAGGCATCGTGATGTTGCTGATTTTAGTCCCTATTCTGCTGTTATTTTGATGCCATGTAAACATGATGCTACAGAGAGATCCATGCATATTTCGAGATACTTCAGTAAGGGTGTTTTGAACATATGGTTATTGTCTATCCATTCATGCCCTTTGTTGCAATTATGGAGTAGTCTAGCATGTCATTTTCGTGCTCTACTTTTGCTTCAAAATGTTTCCTGGCAGATTGTTTACATGTTATTCAATTTTGCCAAGGTTGCTATAGTTGATCCTTGCATGCTATGAACTTGTTCTTGACTTGGTTCGTTTCACAAACATGTCTTCTTGATGATGCTATGCTTATCTTGTCATGCAATGACTTGTCGTGGGTGAGTCGAGCTTGTTAAGTAGTGTACTCGCTGTTGCTGTTTTGCTAGGCTGAATCTGTTATTTCGTGATGCCATGTAAACCTGCTGCTACAAATCATTCTATGCATAATCTGGAGATGATCACTAAATATGTTTTGTTCTACATGTCATCCTCTAACCATCCATGCCCCTGGTTGCATTTATGTCTTGCTGTAGCTTGTTCATATCTTACTCCAAAGTTGCTTCATAATGTTGCTGTCAGCCTGTTAACATTAAGTTCAGTTGTTTCCATGATTGTTGCTAGTGTTCCAGGCACCCTATGAACTTGCCATTTCCATGCTTAGCTTCACAAATATGTCTTCTTACTGTTAGGTGCCTTGCCATGCCATGTTTTGCTCTGTAGTGAGTTGCAGAGGCTCATTAACATGCCTTCATAATTTTGTTTCTGCCATGTATGAATCTATAATATAACTTGCCATGTTTACGTGGGTGCCATCATATTTTCTGATCCTTTTTGGCTTACGGTCAGTAAAGGACATTTGATCTATGCATTTAGTAGATTCATGCCATGCCTTTGTTTGCCATGATAAGTTCCTGTAACATGTTGTTTGATAGCTCTGAACATTGCAACCTGATGTTATTTTCTGCAAAGTCTGAATTGTTATTACTTGCGATCTTACCATGTGTGTTTGAGCATGTTATAGTGATTTCTGGAGATAGCTCATTGTTCATGTTTTGTTATGCTTTACCTGTACTTCATGCCCATGCATTTTGTTTTCATGTTGATATCCTGTAGCAATGTTGTTTTGATGCTTGCAAAATGCCTAGTTGCTGTTTTGGACAACTTGTCCTTTAAACTTGTTTCATGTGTGTGTGTGTTGAACCATTGCTCCGTTTTGAGTGTGCTATATATGAAACTTGCTTGATTTTGCATGTAGCTTTATATTATCATGTTGCATCCTTGTTTTGAGGTGTTTGCTTGATGTTTATATGCATTTTGCATCAATGCCATGTTTATCTTGTTTGGCTCATATCTTCTAGGTCGTAGCTCCGAACTAAATGAACTTTATATGTAACTTGACTAGAATCTCGTGTAGATCATCTTGGTGCATCTGAACTTGCTGTTTAACAACTTGAACATAAGGTTTATTCAGATCTGGACCAACTTCGAAATTTGCATATGAGGACTTACCGGAATTGTTATATGTTGTTCCCGGCCTCATTTAAACTTGCCTTGATGTGTTGCTCTTGTTTGCATCATCTCTTGCCATGAGTAGCTTCATGTAGTCTTGTCTTGCATCATGCTTGTTCGTGCATCATGCCGTGTTCATGTGGTGTGTGTTTACCATGTTGTGTGCTTCTTTTCGATAGTTTCCTATTTCGTTGCGATCGTGAGGATTCGTTCGTCTATGCTTGGTTCGGCTTCATCCGTTTGTCTTCTTCATGGACTCGTTCTTCTTCCTTGCGGGATTTCAGGCAAGATGACCGCTACCCTAGATCTCACTACTATCATTGCTATGCTAGTCGCTTCGTTCTATCGCTATGCTGCGTTACCTATCTTTTGCTCTTCAAGCCTCCCAAATTGCCATGAACCTCTAACCTTTGACACCCTTCCTAGCAAACCATTGTTTGGCTATGTTACCGCTTTGCTCAGCCCTCTTATAGCGTTGCTAGTTGCAGGTGAAGTTGAAGATTTCTCCATGGTGAACAGGATTTTGGTTGGGATATCACAATATCTCTTATATTATTAATGCATCTATATACTTGGTAAAGGGTGGAAGACTCGGCCTTATGCCTGGTGTTTTGTTCCACTCTTGCCGCTCTAGTTTCCGTCATACCGGTGTTATGTTCCCGGATTTTGCGTTCCTTACGCGGTCGGGTGATTTATGGGACCCCCTTGAAAGTTCGCTTTGAATAAAACTCCTCCAACAAAGCCCAACCTTGGTTTTACCATTTGCCTCACCACCACCTATACCCTTTCCTTGGGTCGGCCAACCCAAGGGTCATCTTTATTTTAGCCCCCCCGGGCCAGTGCTTGTCTAAGTGTTGGTCTGAACCGAGCAGCCTGCGGGGCCACCTCGGGGCAACTCGAGGGCTGGTTTTACTCGTAGCTTGACTTATCCGAAGTTGCCCTGAGAATGAGATATGTGCAGCTCCTATCGGGATTGTCGGCGCATCGGGCGGCTTTGCTGGTCTTGTTTTACCATTGTCGAAATGTCTTGTAAACCGGGATTCCGAGTCTGGTCGGGTCTTCCTGGGAGAAGGTATATCCTTTGTTGATCGCGAGAGCTTATCATGGGCTAAGTTGGGACACCCCTGCAGGGTATAATCTTTCGAAAGCCGTGCCTGCGGTTATAGGCAGATGGGAATTTGTGAATGTCCGGTTGTAGATAACTTGACACCTGATCCGAATTAAAATGCATCAATCGCGTGTGTAGCCGTGATGGTCTCTTTTCGGCGGAGTCCGGGAAGTGAACACGGTTTCTGTGTTATGTTTGACGTAAGTAGGAGTTCAGGATCACTTCTTGATCATTGCTAGCTTCACGTCCGTTCCTTTTGCTCTCTTCTCGCTCTTATTTGCGTATGTTAGCCACCATATATGCTTAGTCGGTGCTGCAGCCTCACCACTTTACCCCTTCCTTTCCCTTTAAGCTTTGCTAATATTGATACCATGGTAATGGGATTGCTGAGTCCTCGTGGCACACAGATTACTATAACAACAGTTGCAGGTACAGGTTTCGCGATGTTCATGACGCGAGAGCGATGTTTGCTTGTATTGGAGTTCTTCTTCTGCTTCTTCTTCGATCAGGGGATAGGTTCCAGGTCGGCAGCCTGGGCTAGCAGGGTTGATGTCGTTTGAGTTTCTGTTTGTGTTTCATCCATAGTCGGATGTTGATCTTATGTATTGTGATGTTGTATTCGTGTGGCATTGTATGCCTCTTGTATGTATCCCCATCTATTATGTAATGTTGATGTAATGATATCCACCTTGCAAAAGCGTTTCAATATGCGGGTCTATCCTTGGTGGGACCTTCGAGTTCCTTTTGGATAGGGTCGCATATTAGGTGTGATAAGTTGGTATCAGAGCCTCGACCGACCCTAGGAGCCACCTTGATTGATCGTGTAGTTTGGCCGTTGTTGAGTTTAGAAGAAAACTGTTTTCGGAGTCTAGTTATATCGAAGAGTAGGAATTCTTTTTACTCCTCAGCCCCTTCGTCGCTCTGGTAAGGAATCTTGACGTAGGTGTTTCGAATTACTCCTCTTCCCCTTCAAAAAAATTTCTTTAGGTTCACGCAATTGGTTTTCGGATCGTTGGCTATCAGTTTTTCATCTGGTGCATTTCTCGTCAAGTTGACTCGAGCCTCTTCATCATTGAGTTCAATCCTCGGTTCAATCTCAACGAAGTTGTTTTTCTGTCCTCAGTTGTTTTTCTTTTCCCACGCGCCCTCCCTTTTCTTCTCAAAGCCGAAGTTAGTAATCGAGTATCCATCCTACTCGTGCGAAGTTTTTGCTCCCTGTCCTCAATTATTTCAACCGGTGTTTTCTCTTCAAGATATTCATCGATTTCCCCTTCCAAGTTGCCTTTGTTTTCCCGCCCTCCCACCCTTTTTCTTCCCGGAGCATGAGTCTATTTCGACCATCAATTTCATCCGTGTGGAGCCTCTTCAGTGTTTCCTCAATTATTTCAACCGGTGAGTTTTCGTCTCGTTCGTCACTCTTCATCCCTTTCTTTTTTCCTGTGCACTCAATTCAAGTTTTTCGGGTTGATCACATTCTTTCCCTGGATCAAGTGTTCTCCCTGTTCGTTCGCCTCTCGCCAGTTTATCCTTCCGGAGTGTTCAAGACATCTCAGGAGATTCGTCAGTGTTCCAATTAATTCATGGTTGTCACCTCATTCAAATATTTCAATTGTTCCGGTGCTTCATCCATCTCGTCAACAATCCTTTTTCAACGGTGTTATCTCGTCAGTGGGCCCTAACCCACAGGTCTTTTCCCAGGATCTTACCTGACCCTTCTAATTATCAGGAGCAATTCTCAAATTCATTTCCAAGTGTGACGTAAGAATGGATTCCATCGGTCACATGCCTTCTTCGAGATCGTTTTCAAATCATTTCATTGTTTGCTCAACCCCTTTGCTTTTTATTCTCCCAGAGTATCTCAGTAATTTTGGTGGTATTTCTCGTCGACTTCTGAAGATAGAAGAAGAGTTTTTCCTCTAAATCTTTCCCGTTCTCTCGAAGTTTCGTGGTTCTAGTTCATGTTATCCTCTCGAATTATTTCAGTTTGTCAGATATTCTTTTCATCCATCCGGAGTATGTCAGAAGTTGTTTTTTTCCATTTCTTTTCACAGAAGGCCATCATTCCAGCTATCGTTCTCTAATTATCCCGGTGCTTCGTTCAAGTATTCTTCAATCAGCTCGAGTTCTTCCAGTTCTCTTGTAGCTAAATCCCCTCGACCATATTGGTTCTTCTAATTCTTCCAGGTGATTCAGTCTCTTTCATCAGTCATTTTCGAATTCTTACGGTGGTTCGTTCAAGATTCTTTTCTTTGATTATCATATTAATCCATTCGTTCTTGCGAATCCTATCGGTGGTTCATGAAGACCTTCTCAAGTTTGCGATATGTCACTTCTCAATCCTTTTCAAGAAGGATAAGTAGTATGCAAAATTCATTACTTGTCATCAATTTTAATTTGATGAAGGATAAGTATACAATAAATCTTATTCTTATTCCATCCAAGTGAGTAATCCTCTCCTTCGGAGTTTGTTCTTCATGAATAAATTCTAGTTCCAAGTGTTTTCATCTTTTCTTTTCCAGAGTTAAAATCTTCCTCGGCCATTTAATCGAAACCTCCATCTAAATCATCGCAAGGCTCATCTTATTCTTTCATCCTTCAATTCTATCTCTTCATCATTTTGTACTGGAGTTCTTCATGGTGGTTCTTCTTGATTTAATTCATCCTTCAAGTGTTCATCAAGATTCTTGTCGGTGGAGTTCAAGTATATTTTCTTCTTGCATCTCAAAGTGCAATTAATTCTCCGTCTTCTTTTGAAGTGGAGTTTTGCAGTCTTTCGTTCTTCTCAGCTATTCAATCATTTCTGTTTGCGGCTGGTTATCACCTCATATTTTCTGAGATGTTATCCATAAGTCCACGACAAGCTTATTCTTTTCGTTGTTGATTTTCTCAACAACTCCATTCAATCTTTTCTTCTAAGAGTGCTTTCTATTTCATTCGTGGCACAAGTTGTCATTTTCTTCTCCGTTCTTTTCTTTCAACTTTTTCAATTCTTTCTGGAGGTGTGTGTCATGTCTTCATCAAGTATCATTCCATCCTCTCTAGTTCGTTTTGTATTCTTTCCTTGTTCAACCGGAGTGCTGCCTAAATCCTTCGAGTCTTATTCGTTTCTTATCTCGTCTAACCGGAGTTGTTTCATAGTCTATCTGTTTCCGTGAGCATTTGATTCTCGTCATTCTCGTCGTTCCTCTCTTCTTCTTGAGCGCTCTTGATTCTTTGTTTCTTATCTTGAGTTCTTGTTTCACCTCATCCCTTTTCTCTTCCGTCTCGGTCCTAAGATCTTGGGACGAGATCTCTTGTTAGTGGAGGAGTGTTGTAACGCCCCGGATCCGATGCGCCAGGTGTCTTCCAGCTTTTCGTCGTTGTTGCCATGTCATTTTCTTGCGTTTTGCATATTATCATGTCATCATGTGCATCTCATTTTGCATACGTGTTCGTCTCATGCATCCGAGCATTTTCCCCGTTGTCCGTTTTGCAATCCGGCACTCCTATGCCCTCCGGCGTTCCCCCTTTTGTCTCCTGTTGTGAGAGGGTGTTAAACGTTCTCGGAATGGACCAAGTCTTGCCAAGCGGCCTTGGTATACCACCGGTAGACCGCCTGTCAAGTTTCGTGCCATTTGGAGTTCGTTTGCTACTCCAACGGTTAACCGGGTAACCGTAAAAGCCTCCTTCTCTTTGCAGCCCAACACCCTTCCAAAGTGGCCCAAAACCCAGCAAACTCCCATCCATGCTCTCGGTCGTTCGATCAGGATCGTGTGGGCGAAAACCGTGCCTTATTTGGACTCTCATAGCTCCCAGAAACTATAAATAAGCCTTCCCACCCCCGCAAAAAAAAGCCTTCCCCTTCGAAATCCCGAGTCCAAACCCTAGTCATTTCCCCTCGCCGTCGCCGGACACGTTCGCATCGGGCCGGACATGTCCGCCCCGCCCGCGCCGCCGCCCTCAGCGAACCGGAGGCTGCCACGTGGCACCCGCCGGCCGCGCCGCCGTCTAGCCCGCCCGTTCCCTCGCCGCCGCCCGAGGTGCCCCGCGCCGCCGCCCAAGCGTCCGCGCCCCGCCGCCGTCCTTCGTCACCGCGCCACCCGCCGCCCTCAGCTGCCGCGCCGGAGCGCCTCACCGCCGGCGCACCTCCGCCGCCGGTGCCTCAGCTCACCGTCCGCCGCGGCCGGATCCGCCCCGGCCGCCCGCGCCCAGTGCCGCCCGGGCCATCCTCCGGCCAGATCCAGGCCGGCGCCGCCCGGATCCGGTCGCCCCGGCCTCCCCGGCGTCTCTCTCTTCTTCTCCGGCCTCCGCGCAGCCCGACCCCGGCCATCTTCGTTTTCCGTGCGAGGTTGACTTTTCCCCCTTCCCCGATTCTGCTAAGTCCCCAAAATCTGTAGTAATTATCATGCCATGTTCATCGCATCGTATCTCTGCATCCGTAGCTCCGTTTCGTGCGTGTAATATGTCAAATTGTTCGTCTCGACGAGTGCATCATTTCATTTTATTGCATCATATTCATTTGAGCTCGTATTGATGCCTGAATAATCGTTGTAATAGTGCTTCATGATGTTTTCTGCTGTCTGTTAACAGAACGAGCTCTTTTGTCATTTTTACCATGATTGATGTGTGCATCCTATGAGGTTGATGTCTAAAGGTGTTTTGAACTATGCCATGCCATCTTTACAGAGGTGTATGCCATATATTTTTGTGATCTATGTGGTGACTAGCACAAGCATGCAAACTAGGCATCGTGATGTTGCTGATTTTAGTCCCTGTTCTGCTGTTATTTTCATGCCATGTAAACATGATGTTACAGAGAGATCCATGCATATTTTGAGATACTTCAGTAAGGGTGTTTTGAACATGTGGTTATTGTCTATCCATTCATGCCCTTTGTTGCAATTATGGAGTAGTCTAGCATGTCATTTTCGTGCTCTACTTTTGCTTCAAAATGTTTCCTGGCAGATTGTTTACATGTTATTCAATTTTGCCAAGGTTGCTATAGTTGATCCTTGCATGCTATGAACTTGTTCTTGACTTGGTTTGTTTCACAAACATGTCTTCTTGATGATGCTATGCTTATCTTGTCATGCAATGACTTGTGGTGGGTGAATCGAGCTTGTTAAGTAGTGTACTCGCTGTTGCTATTTTGCTAGGCTGAATCTGTTATTTCGTGGTGCCATGTAAACCTGCTGCTACAAATCATTCTATGCATAATCTGGAGATGATCACTAAATATGTTTTGTTCTACATGTCATCCTCTAACCATCCATGCCCCTGGTTGCATTTATAGCTTGCTGTAGCTTGTTCATATCTTGCTCCAAAGTTGCTTCATAATGTTGCTGTCAGCCTATTAACATTAAGTTCAGTTGTTTCCATGATTGTTGCTAGTGTTTCAGGCACCCTATGAACTTCCTATTGCCATGCTTAGCTTCACAAATATGTCTTGTTACTGTTGGGTGCCTTGCCATGCCATGTTTTGCTCTGTAGTGAGTTGCACAAGCTCATTAACATGCCTTCATAATTCTGTTTCTGCCATGTATGAATCTGTAATATAACTTGCCATGTTTACGTGGGTGCCATCATATTTTCTGATCCTTTTTGGCTTATGGTCAGTAAAGGACATTTGATCTATGCATTTAGTAGATTCATGCCATGCCTTTGTTTACCATGATAAGTTCCTGTAACATGTTGTTTGATAGCTCTGAACATTGCAACCTGATGTTATTTTCTGCAAAGTCTGAATTGTTATTACTTGCGATCTTACCATGTGTGTTTGAGCATGTTCTAGTGATTTCTGGAGATAGCTCAGTGTTCATGTTTTGTTATGCTTTACCTGTACTTCATTCCCATGCCTTTTGTTTTCATGTTGATGTCCTGTAGCATGTTGTTTTGATGCTTGCAATATGCCTAGTTGCTGTTTTGGACAGCTTGTCCTTTAAACTTGTTTCATGTGTGTGTGTTGAACCATTGCTCCGTTTTGAGTGTGCTATATATGAAACTTGCTTGATTTTGCATGTAGCTTCATATTATTTTGAGGTGTTTCCTTGATGTTTATATGCATTTTGCATCAGTGCCATGTTTATCTTGTTTGGCTCATATCTTCTAGGTCGTAGCTCCGAACTAAATGAACTTTATATGTAACTTGACTAGAATCTCGTGTAGATCATCTTGGTGCATCTTAAATTGCTGTTTAACAACTTGAACATAAGGTTTATTCAGATCTGGACCAACTTCGAAATTTGCATATGAGGACTTACCGGAATTGTTATATGTTGTTCCCGGCCTCATTTAAACTTGCCTTGATGTGTTGCTCTTGTTTGCATCATCTCTTGCCATGAGTAGCTTCATGTACTCTTGTCTTGCATCATGCTTGTTCGTGCATCATGCCGTGTTCATGTGGTGTGTGTTTACCATGTTGTGTGCTTCTTTTCGATAGTTTTCTATTTCGTTGCGATCGTGAGGATTCGTTCGTCTACGCTTGGTTCGGCTTCATCCGTTTGTCTTCTTCATGGACTCGTTCTTCTTCCTTGCGGGATTTCAGGCAAGATGACCGCTACCCTAGATCTCACTACTATCATTGCTATGCTAGTCGCTTCGTTCTATCGCTATGCTGCGTTACCTATCTTTTGCTCTTCAAGCCTCCCAAATTGCCATGAACCTCTAACCTTTGACACCCTTCCTAGCAAACCATTGTTTGGCTATGTTACCGCTTTGCTCAGCCCTCTTATAGCGTTGCTAGTTGCAGGTGAAGTTGAAGATTTCTCCATGGTGAACAGGATTTTGGTTGGGATATCACAATATCTCTTATATTATTAATGCATCTATATACTTGGTAAAGGGTGGAAGACTCGGCCTTATGCCTGGTGTTTTGTTCCACTCTTGCCGCTCTAGTTTCCGTCATACCGGTGTTATGTTCCCGGATTTTGCGTTCCTTACGCGGTCGGGTGATTTATGGGACCCCCTTGAAAGTTCGCTTTGAATAAAACTCCTCCAGCAAAGCCCAACCTTGGTTTTACCATTTGCCTCACCACCACCTATACCCTTTCCTTGGGTCGGCCAACCCAAGGGTCATCTTTATTTTAGCCCCCCCGGGCCAGTGCTTGTCTAAGTGTTGGTCTGAACCGAGCAGCCTGCGGGGCCACCTCGGGGCAACTCGAGGGCTGGTTTTACTCGTAGCTTGACTTATCCGAAGTTGCCCTGAGAATGAGATATGTGCAGCTCCTATCGGGATTGTCGGCGCATCGGGCGGCTTTGCTGGTCTTGTTTTACCATTGTCGAAATGTCTTGTAAACCGGGATTCCGAGTCTGGTCGGGTCTTCCTGGGAGAAGGTATATCCTTCATTGATCGCGAGAGCTTATCTTGGGCTAAGTTGGGACACCCCTGCAGGGTATAATCTTTCGAAAGCCGTGCCTGCGGTTATAGGCAGATGGGAATTTGTTAATGTCCGGTTGTAGATAACTTGACACCTGATCCGAATTAAAACGCATCAACCGCGTGTGTAGCCGTGATGGTCTCTTTTCGGCGGAGTCCGGGAAGTGAACACAGTTTTTGTGTTATGTTTGACATAAGTAGGAGTTCAGGATCACTTCTTGATCATTGCTAGCTTCACGTCCGTTCCTTTTGCTCTCTTCTCGCTCTTATTTACGTATGTTAGCCACCATATATGCTTAGTCGCTGCTGCAGCCTCACCACTTTACCCCTTCCTTTCCCTTTAAGCTTTGCTAGTCTTGATACCCATGGTAATGGGATTGCTGAGTCCTCGTGGCTCACAGATTACTACAACAATAGTTGCAGGTACAGGTTTCGCGATGTTCATGACGCGAGAGTGATGTTTGCTTTTATTGGAGTTCTTCTTCTGCTTCTTCTTCGATCAGGGGATAGGTTCCAGGTCGACAGCCTGGGCTAGCAGGGTGGATGTCGTTTGAGTTTCTGTTTGTGTTTTATCCGTAGTCGGATGTTGATCTTATGTATTGTGATGTTGTATTCGTGTGGCATTGTATGCCTCTTGTATGTATCCCCATCTATTATGTAATGTTGATGTAATGATATCCACCTTGCAAAAGCGTTTCAATATGCGGGTCTATCCTTGGTGGGACCTTCGAGTTCCTTTTGGATAGGGTCGCATATTGGGCGTGACAATAACCTCAGGAAACTCATTCGGCGCAGGCTGCTTAACCATCTCGGAGGACCAATCCAAGCATCCCCAATCAAGACCAGGCACAACCCACCTTGAGGTAGGGCCTCGTGAGTCCCGCGCTGGCTCACGGGTGCCCATATACACCTCCTCCAGCCCTGTCATGCAAGCCACGTGTCGGGGCAGGGCTGTACATGCCCCAGGAGCTCTCCTCGGAGGGAGCCCCCTCCCACGCACCAGTGGAAGCACCATGCTCCGCGCTGGTGATAAACAACAGGAGGTGGCCTCACGGCCGCATTAACCTGGGGAGCCTCCGGGCTCAATGACTAGCCTCACCGCGCTGCTCTCCCTCGGGAAGGTAGCACGAGGGGGATGGGCACGGGGGCTACGCTCAGGTCACGCCTGGCGTACCCCACCCGCCAGGCCTCACGGGCCTGGTCTTCGCGCTCCCCTCCCAAGTGAGAGCTCGGCGAGGGAAAGGTAGGATGGTCTGTTCGTATGTCAAGGGGGACTCTCGAGCACCGCGACTCAGGAGCCTAACTGGTCCTGTAGCCCCTCACCTTTTGGGCTCGTCCTGGTGATCCGAATGACCCAACAATGGCTGAGGTACGCACGGGGCCAGGCCCTACGGACACAGAACGCCAAGGCCTGGTTGTCACCCTTCTCCTTCAAGCCGTTCATACGTCAAGGGGGACTCCTGAGCATCGCGACTCAGGAGCCTAACTGGTCCCGTAGCCCCTCACCTCTTGGGCTCGTCTTGGTGATCCGGACAACCCAGCGACGCTGAGGAATGCGCGGGGCCAGGAACTGCCGGCGCAGAACATCAAGGCTTGCCCTTACATATTTTCCTAAGATGTTCGTATGTCAAGGGGGACTCCCGAGCATCGCGACTCAGGAGCCTAACTGGTCCCGTAGTCCCTCACCTCTTGGGCTCGTCCTGGTGATCCGGACGACCCAATGAAAGCTGAGGTACGCGCAGGGCCGGGCTTTGCCGACGCAGAACAATAAAAGCAAACTGAAAAGCTGAAGGAGCATAATCTAGTTATTACATAACTGTAACGCCCCGGATTCGGTGCGCCAGGTGTCTACCAGTTATTCGCCATAGTTTCCATGTCATTTGCTTGCGTGTTGCATTTTATCTTGTCATCATGTGCATCTCATTTTGCAAACGTTTTTGTCTCATGCATTCGAGCATTTCTCCCGTTGTCTGTTTTGCGATCCGGCGCTCCGATGCCCTCCGGCGTTCCCCTTTTGTCTCCTGTTGTGAGTGGGTGTTAAACTTTCTCGGAATGGCCTGAGGTTTGCCAAGCGGCCTTGGTATACCACTGGTAGACCGCCTGTCAAGTTTCGTGCCATTTGGAGGTCGTTTGATACTCCAACGGTTAACCGCGTAGCCCGAAACCCCCTTTCTCTTTGCAGCCCAACACCCCTCCAAATGGCCCAAAACCCATCCAAACCCCCTCCATGCTCTCGATCGTTCGATCACGATCGTGTGGGCGAAAACTGTGCTCCATTTGGACTCTCCTAGCTCCCAGAAACTATAAATAAGTCCTCCCCGTCCATTTTCGCAGACGAAACCCTAGCCTCCCCTTCCTCCCGCAGTCGGACGCGTCCGCCCGCGCCGGACACGTCCGCGCCGCCGCCCGCAGCTAATCGGAACCCGCCACCTATCCCAGCCGTCGCGCCCCGCCGCCAGGCCCGTCGGGGCGCGAGGCCAGGCCCGCCCCGGGCCCGATCTGGGCCGCGCCCCGTCCCG
>NC_041381.1:428288041-428323219 GCF_002162155.2 Triticum dicoccoides
CGCCGCCGCTCGCCTCAAGCTCCGCCGGCCGCCGCCGGAGTCTGCCGCGCCGGCGACCCAGCGCCACACCGCGGCCGAGCCTCGCGTCCCCGCCGCCATCCCAAGCCATGGGCTCCACCGGCGCCCGAGCTCGCCGCTCTCCCGCGCCGTGGCGGTCCTCGCCTCGTCCCTGCCCAGATCCGGCGAGGCGCCGCCGGATCCGTCGTCTCCGACCACCGCTCCCGTTCGCCGGAGTCTCGCCGGAGTCTCTCCGGCCGGATCCATCGTGGGTGGATGAGATCCACCCGCTCATCCAACCAAACGCGGCATCCCCGTATCCCGGATCCCTCCGTCCCGTGTTGACTTTCGTGGAGGTATAAATCTGCTAAGTCCCCGATATTTTGACATTATCATGCCATGTTCATCGCATCATATCTCCATGCATACTGCACCATTTTGTGTGTGTAATATATCAAAAAGTTCGACATGAGATGCTCTTCATTTCATTCCATTGCATCATGTTCATTTGAGCTCATCTTGATGACTGAATCATCGTTGCAAGAGTGCTATATGATGTTGTCTGCTGTCTGTTAACAGAATGTCTGCATTTATCATTTTTGCTACATTTACTGTGTGCATCTTATGGGCATGATCTCTACATGTGATTTGAACTATGCCATGCCATCTTTACAGGGGTGCATCCATGTATTTTTGTGAGTTGTGTAGTGAGTGCATCAAGCTCTTGAAGTAGGGTACTTGCTGTTGTTGTTTTGCTAGGCTGAATGTGTTATTTCGTGATGCTATGTAAACCAGCTGCTACAAGTCATTCTATGCTTAATCTGGAGATGTTAACTAAGGGTGTTTTGTTCTACATGTTATGATATATCCATCCATGCCCCTGGTTGCAATTATAGCCTGCTGTAGCTTGTTGCAATCTTTCTTCAAAGTTGCTAAATAATGTTGCTGTCAGCCTGTTAACATTAAGTTCAGTTGTTGCCATGATTGTTGTTAGTGATCCATGCACCCTATGTACTTGCTCTTGCCATTATTAGCTTCATAAATATTCCATCATACTGTTGGTTGCCTTGCCATGCCATGTATTGCTCTGTGGGGAGTTGTACAAGCTCACCAACATGCCTACTTATCGTTGTTCCTGCCATGTTTGCATCTGTCATATGACTTGCTATGTTTACATGGGTGCCATCATATTTTCTGTTCCTTTTTGGCTCCTGGTCAGTAAAGGACTTTTGTTCTATGCAATTAGTAGATTCATTCCATGCCTTCTGTTTTCCATGTTAAGTTCCTGTAACATGTTGTTTGAATGCTCTAAACATAGCAACCTGATGTTATTTCTGCGAAATCTGAAACTGTTATTATTTGCAATCTTGCCATGTGTGTTTGAGTATGTTCTAGTGATTTCTGGAGATAGCTCAGTGTTCATGTTTTGTTATGCTTTACCAGTACATCATGTCCATGCCTTTGGTTATCATGTTGAGCTGCTGTAGCCTATTGTTTTGATGCTTGCAATATGCCTAGTTGCTGTTTTGGACAAATTGTTGCTACAACTTGTCTAGTGTATGTGTTGCACCGTTGCTCCGTTTTGAGTGTGCTCTATATGAAACTTGCTTGATTTTGCATGTAGTTTCATATTATCATGTTGAATCCTTGTTTTGAGGTGTTTGCTTGATGTTTGTATGCATTTTGCATCAATGCCATGTTTAACTTGTTTTGCTCATATCTTCTAGGCCGTAGCTCCAAATCTAATGAACTTTATATGTAACTTGACTAGAATCTCGTGTAGATCATCTTGGTTCATCTTAACTTGCTGTTTAACAACTTGAACATAAGGTTTATTCAGATCTGGACCAATTTCGAAATTTGCATATGAGGACTTACCGGAATTGTTATATGTTGTTCCCGGCCTCATTTAAACTTGCCTTGATGTGTTGCTCTTGTTTGCATCATCTCTTGCCATGAGTAGCTTCATGTAGCCTTGTCATACATCATGCTTGGTTGTGCATCATGTCTTGTTCTTGTGTGGTGTGTTTACCATGTTGAGTGCTTCTTCTCGATAGTTCCCGTTTCGTTGCGATCGTGGGGATTCGTTCGTCTACGCTTGGTTCGGCTTCATCCGTTCATCTTCTTCATGGACTCGTTCTTCTTCCTTGCGGGATTTCTGGCAAGATGACCGCTACCCTGGATCTCACTACTATCATTGCTATGCTAGTTGCTTCGTTCTATCGCTATGCTGCGCTACCTATCATTTTCTCTTCAAGCCTCCCAATTGCCATGAACCTCTAACCTTTGACACCCTTCCTAGCAAACCATTGTTTGGCTATGTTACCGCTTTGCTCAGCCCTCTTATAGCGTTGCTAGTTGCACGTGAAGTTGAAGATTGCTCCATGGTGGACATGATTATGTTTGGGATATCACAATATCTCTTATTTAATTAATGCATCTATATACTTGGTAAAGGGTGGAACGCTCGGCCTTATGCCTGGTGTTTTGTTCCACTCTTGCTACCCCTAGTTTTCGTCATACCGGTGTTATGTTCCCCTCTTTTTTGTTCCTTACGCGGTTGGGTGATTTATGGGACCCCCTTGACAGTTCACTTTGAATAAAACTCCTCCAGCAAGGCCCAACCTTGGTTTTACCATTTGCCTCACCTAGCCCTTTTTCCCTTGGGAGTCGCGCTCTTGAGGGCCATCTTTATTTTACCCCCCCCCCCCGGGCCAGTGCTCCTCCGAGTGTTGGTCCAAACTAGAGCACCGTGCGGGACCATTCCTTGGCAACTTGGGTTACGTTGGTTCCTGTACGCTTCACTTATCCGGTGTGCCCTGAGAACGAGATATGTGCAGCTCCTATCGGGATTTGTCGGCACATCCGGGTGGTCTTGCTGGTCTTGTTTTACCATTGTCAAAATGTCTTGTAAACCGGGATTCCGAGTCTGATCGGGTCTTCCTGGGAGAAGGTATATCCTTCGTTGATCGCGAGAGCTTATCATGGGCTAAGTTGGGACACCCCTGCAGGGTATAATCTTTCGAAAGCCGTGCCCGCGGTTATGGGCAGATGGGAATTTGTTAATGTCCGGTTGTAGATAACTTGACACTAGATCCGATTTAAAACGCATCAACCGCGTGTGTAGCCGTGATGGTCTCTTCTCGGCGGAGTCTGGGAAGTGAACACGGTTTTGCGATATGTTTCATGTAAGTAGGAGTTCAGGATCACTTCTTGATCATTGCTAGCTTCACGAACGTTCCTTTTGCTCTCTTATCGCTCTTATTTGCGTTTTTAACCACCATATATGCTTAGTCGCTGCTGCAGCCTCACCACTTTACCCCTTCCTTTCCCTTCAAGCTTTGCTAGTCTTGATACCCATGGTAATGGGATTGCTGAGTCCTCGTGGCTCACAGATTACTACAACAACAATTGCAGGTACAGGTTTCGCGATGATCTTGACGCGAGAGCGATGCTTGCTTGTTTTGGAGTTCTTCTGCTTCTTCTTCTATCAGGGATAGGTTCCAGGTCGGCAGCCTGGGCTAGCAGGGTGGATGTCGTTTGATTTTCTGTTTGTGTTTCATTTGTAGTCGGATGGTGCTCTTATGTATGATGATGTTGTATTCGTGTGGCATTGTATGCCTTTTGTATGTATCCCCATCTATTATGTAATGTTGATGTAATGATATCCACCTTGCAAAGCGTTTCAATATGCGGTTCTATCCTTGGTGGGACCTTCGAATCTCGTTAGGATAGTATCGCATATTGGGCGTGACAAGTTGGTATCAGAGCCTCGACCGACCATAGGAGCCCCTTGATTGATCGTGTAGTTTGTCCATTGTTGAGTCTAGAAGAAAACTGTTTTTAGAGTCTAGTTATATCGGAGAGTAGGAATTCTTTTTACTCCTCGGCCCCTTCGTCGCTCTGGTGAGGAATCTTGACGTAGGTGTTTTGAATTACTCCTCTTCCCCTTCAAATTTTTCTTTAGGATCACGCAATTGGTTTTCCGGTAGTTGTTCGTCCGCTCTTTTCGTCCGATGCATCTCTCGTCAAGTCGACTCAAACCTCTTTGTCTTTCGTGAGATCAATCCTCAGTTCTTCCTCCACGACGTTGTTTTCCCTGTCCGAAGTTGTCTTTGTTTTTCCCACCCGCCCTTCTTCTTCTTCTCGGAACCGGAGTCCATAATCGAGTATTCATCCTACTCGTGCGAAGCCTTTGCTTTCTTTCCTCAACAATTTCGGTGGTGTTTTCTCTTCAAGATATTCATCGATTGCCCGTCCCAGTTGCCTTGTTTTCCCGCCCTCCCACCCCTTTCATTCCGGAGTCTGAGCCTCTATTCAAGTATCAATTTCATTCGTGCGGAGTATCTTCAGTCTTCCCTCAATTATTTCAACCGGTGAATTCTCGTCTAGTTCGTCATTCTTCATCTTTTTCTTTTCCGGTGCACTCAATTCAAGTTTTTTTTCTGGCTGATCATATTCTTTTCCTTGGATCAAGTGTTTTCCCTTGCGCGTTTGCCTCTCGCCATTCAATCATTCCGGAGTTCGGAAGACATCTCAGGAGATTCGTCTGTGTTCCAATTATTTCGAGGTTGTCACCTCATTCAAATATTTCAATTATTCCGGTGCATCATCTACCTGTTCAACAACCCTTTTCAACGGTGTTCTATTTTAGTGGGCCCTAACCCACAGGTTTTTTCCCAGGATCTTACCTGACTCTTCTAATTTCCCCAGAGTTATTCTAAATTCTTTTCAAGGGTGACGTAAGAATGAATTTCATCAGTCACATGCTTTTCCAAGATCGATTTCAAATCATTTCATTGTTGCCTCAACCTCTTCGCTTTTTCGTTCTTCCGGAGTATCTCAGTAATTTTGGTGGTGTTTAAAAGAGTTCTCCTCTAAATCTTGCCTGTTCTCCCGAAGATTCGTGGTTCTAGCTTCTTGTGAGCCTCTCGAATTATTTCATTTGTCAGATATTCTTTCTCTTACCCATCCGGGGTATTTCAGGAGTTGATTTCTTTTTCGTTTCACAGGAGGCCATCATTTCAGCTACCGTTATCCAATTACCCCAGCGCATCTATCAAGTGTTCTTTAATCAGCTCGTTGTCTCTTTGTTCCTTTGCATCTAAATCCCCTCAAGTATATTTGTTCTTCTAAGTCTTCCCGGTGATTCATTCTCTTTCATCAGTCATTTTCGAATTCTTATGGTGGTTCCTTCAGACTCATTTTCCTTTGTTATCATATTAATCCATTCGTTCTTTCGAATCCTACCGATGGTTCATGAATACCTTCTCAAGTTTGTGATATGTCACTTCCCAATCCTTTTTCAAGAAGAATAAGTAGTATGCAAAAATCCATTGCTTGTCATCAATTTAATTTGACGAAGGATAAACATACAATAAATCTTATTCTTATTTCATCCAAGTGAGTAATCCCTTTCTTCGGAGTTTGTTCTTGATGAATAAATTCTAGTTCTAAGTGTTTTCATCTTTTCTTTTCTGGAGTTCAATTTCCTCAGCCATTTCGTCGGAACCCCATCTAAATCATCGCAAGCATTAATCTTATTCTTTCTTCCTTTATTCTATCTCATCATCCTTTTGTTACCGGAGTTCTTCATGGTGGTTCTTCATGATTTAATTCATTCTTTCAAGAGTTCATCAAGTTTTTGTTGGTGGAGTTCAAGTATCTTTTCTTCTCCCGTCTTGAAGAGCAAATAATTCTTCATTTTCTTCTGAAGTGAAGTTTTGCATTTCTTCATTCTTCTCAGATATTCAAATTCGTTCCACCCTTCCTTCAAAGTTCTTTTCATCCAAATTCTATCAATTCTTTCGGAGGCATTGCGTTGCTTATGTCGTGTGTCATTCCATCTTGTGAAGTTCACGTTCTATTCTTTCCTTGTTCAACCGGAGTGCTGCCTAAATCCTTTCAATCTTATTCGTTTCTTATCCCATTCTAACCAGATTGGTTTCATAGTCTATCTGATTCCGTGAGCTTTCGATTCTCGTCATTCTCGTCGTTCCTCTCTTCTTCTCAAATGCTCTCGATTCTTTGCTTCTTCTCTTGAGTTCTTGTTTCACCTCATCCATTTTCCCTTCCGTCTCGGTACTAAGATCTTGGGACGAGATCTCTTGTTAGTGGAGGAGTGTTGTAACGCCTCGGATTTGATGCGCCAGGTGTCTGCCAGTTATTCGCCGTAGTTTCCATGTCATTTGCTTGCGTGTTGCATTTTATCTTGTCATCATGTGCATCTCATTTTTCAAACATGTTCGTCTCATGCATCCGAGCAATTCTCCCGTTGTCCGTTTTGCGATCCGGCGCTCCTATGCCCTCCGACGTTCCCCTTTTGTCTCCTGTTGTGAGTGGGTGTTAAACTTTCTCGGAATGGCCCGAGGTTTGCCAAGCGGCCTTGGTATACCACTGGTAGACCGCCTGTCAAGTTTCGTGCCATTTGGAGGTCGTTTGATACTCCAACGGTTAACCGCGTAGGTTGAAACCCCCTTTCTATTTGCAGCCCAACACACCTCCAAACTTGCCCAAAACCCATCCAAACCCCCTCCATGCTCTCGGTCATTCGATCACGATCGTGTGGGTGAAAACCGTGCTCCATTCGGACTCTCCTAGCTCCCAGAAACTATAAATAAGTCCTCCCCGTCCATTTTCGCAGACGAAACCCTAGCCTCCCCTTCCTCCCGTAGCCGGACGCGTCCGCCCACGCCGGACACGTCCGCGGCGCCGCCCGCAGCCAATCGGAGCCCGCCACCTGTCCCAGCCGCTGCGCCCCGCCGCCACGCCCGTCGGGGCCCGAGGCCGGCCCGCCCCAGGCCCGATCTGGGCCGCGCCCCGTCCCGCAAGCGCCGCCGCCCGTGCTCCGCCCGTCGCCGCCGCGGCATACCTCCGCCGGCTGCGGCCTCGCCGCCCTGCCGCCGCTCGGAGCTCCCGACCTCGTCGCCCCTCGTCCTCCGACCCGCGCCGCCGCCGTAGCCTGGCCCCGCCGCCGCCGAGGCGCCCCGCGCCGCCTGCCCGGCGCCCCGCGCCGCCGATCGCCTCAAGCTCCATCGGCCGCCGCCGGAGTCCGCCGCGCCGGAGACCCAGCGTCGCCCCGCGGCCGAGCCTCGCGTCCCTGCCGCCATCCCAAGCCGTGGGCTCCACCGGCGCCCTAGCTCGCCTCTCTCCCGCGTCGTGGCCGTCCTCGCCTCGTCCCTGCCCAGATCCGGTGAGGCGCCGCCGGATCCATCGTCTCCGACCACCGCGCCCGTTCGCCGGAGTCTCACCGGAGTCCTTCCGGCCGGATCCACCGCGGGTGGATGAGATCCACTCGCTCATCCAACCAAACGCGGCATCCCCTTATCCCGGATCCCTCCGTCCCGCGTTGTCTTTCGCGGAGGTATAAATCTGCTAAGTCCCCGATATTTTGACATTATCATGCCATGTTCATCGCATCATATCTCCATGCATACTGCACCGTTTTGTGCGTGTAATATATCAAAATGTTCGACATGAGATGCTCTTCATTTCATTCCATTGCATCATGTTCATTTGAGCTCATATTGATGACTGAATCATCGTTGCAAGGTGCTATATGATGTTGTCTGCTATCTATTAACAGAATGTGTGCATTTGTCATTTTTGCTACATTTACTGTGTGCATCTTATGGGCATGAGCTCTACATGTGATTTGAACTATGCCATGCCATCTTTACAAGGGTGCCATCCATGTATTTTTGTGAGTTGTGTAGTGAGTGCATCAAGCTCTTGAAGTAGGGTACTTGTTGTTGCTGTTTTGCTAGGCTGAATCTGTTATTTCGTGATGCTATGTAAACCAGCTGCTACAAGTCATTCTATGCTTAATCTGGAGATGTTCACCAAGGGTGTTTTGTTCTAAATGTTATGATATATCTATCCATGCCCCTGGTTGCAATTATAGCCTCCTGTAGCTTGTTGTAATCTTTCTCCAAAGTTGCAAAATAATGTTGCTCACAGCCTGTTAACATTAAGTTCAGTTGTTGCCATGATTGTTGTTAGTGATCCATGCACCCTATGAACTTGCCCTTGCCATGCTTAGCTTCATAAATATGTCATCTTACTGTTGGTGTCCTTTCCATGCCATGTATTGCTTTGTGGGGAGTTGTACAAGCTCACCAACATGCCTACTTATCGTTGTTCCTTCCATGTTTGCATCTGTCATATAACTTGCTATGTTTACATGGGTGCCATCATATTTTCTGTTCCTTTTTGGCTCATGGTCAGTAAAGGACTTTTGTTCTATGCAATTAGTAGATTCATTCCATGCCTTTGTTTTCCATGTTAAGTTCCTGTAACATGTTGTTTGATAGCTCTAAACATTGCAACCTGATGTTATTTCTGCGAAATCTAAAACTGTTATTGTTTGCAATCTTGCCATGTGTGTTTGAGTATGTTCTAGTGATTTCTGGAGATAGCTCAGTGTTCATGTTTTGTTATGCTTTACCTGTATATCTTGTCCATGCCTTTGGTTATCATGTTGAGCTGTTGTACCCTATTGTTTTGATGCTTGCAATATGCCAAGTTGCTGTTTTGGACAGATTGTTGCTACAACTTGTATAGTGTATGTGTTGCACCGTTGCTCCGTTTTGAGTGTGCTCTATATGAAACTTGCTTGATTTTGCATGTAGTTTCATATTATCATGTTGAATCCTTGTTTTGAGGTGTTTGCTTGATGTTTGTATGCATTTTGCATCAATGCCATGTTTAACTTGTTTTGCTCATATCTTCTAGGCCGTAGCTCCAAATCTAATGAACTTTATATGTAAATTGACTAGAATCTCGTGTAAATCATCTTGGTTCATCTTAACTTTCTGTTTAACAACTTGAACATAAGGTTTATTCAGATCTGGACTAATTTCGAAATTTGCATATGAGGACTTACCGGAATTGTTATATGCTGTTCCCGGCCTCATTTGAACTTGCCTTGATGTGTTGCTCTTGTTTGCATCATCTCTTGCCATGAGTAGCTTCATGTAGCCCTGTCATACATCATGGTTGGTTGTGCATCATGTCTTGTTCTTGTGTGGTGTGTTTACCATGTTGAGTGCTTCTTCTCGATAGTTCCCGTTTCGTTGCGATCGTGAGGATTCGTTCGTCTACGCTTGGTTCGGCTTCATCCGTTCATCTTCTTCATGGACTCGTTCTTCTTCCTTGCGGGATTTCAGGCAAGATGACCGCTACCCTGGATCTCACTACATCATTGCTATGCTAGTTGCTTCGTTCTATCGCTATGCTGCGCTACCTATCATTTGCTCTTCAAGCCTCCCAATTGCCATGAACCTCTAACCTTTGACACCCTTCCTAGCAAAACGTTGTTTGGCTATGTTACCGCTTTGCTCAGCCCTCTTATAGCATTGCTAGTTGCAGGTGAAGTTGAAGATTGCTCCATGGTGGACATGATTATGTTTGGGATATCACAATATCTCTTATTTAATTAATGCATCTATATACTTGGTAAAGGGTGGAAGGCTCGGCCTTATGCCTGGTGTTTTGTTCCACTCTTGCTACCCCTAGTTTTCGTCATACCGGTGTTATGTTCTCGGATTTTGTGTTCCTTACGCGGTTGGGTGATTTATGGAACCCCCTTGACAGTTCACTTTGAATAAAACTCCTCCAGCAAGGCCCAATCTTAGTTTTACCATTTGCCTCACCTAGCCCTTTTTCCCTTGGGAGTCGCGCTCTCGAGGGTCATCTTTATTTTACCCCCCTCGGGCCAGTGCTCCTCCGAGTGTTGGTCCAAACTAGAGCACCGTGCGGGACCATTCCTTGGCAACTTAGGTTACGTTGGTTCCTGTTTGCTTCGCTTATCTGGTGTGCCCTGAGAACGAGATATGTGCAGCTCCTATCGAGATTTGTCGGCACATCCGGGTGGACTTGCTGGTCTTGTTTTACCATCGTCGAAATGTCTTGTAAACCGGGATTCCGAGTCTGATCGGGTCTTCCTGGGAGAAGGTATATCCTTTGTTGATCGCGAGAGCTTATCATGGGCTAAGTTGGGACACCCCTGCAGGGTATAATCTTTCGAAAGCCGTGCCCGCGGTTATGGGCAGATGGGAATTTGTTAATGTCCGGTTGTAGATAACTTGAAACCAGATCCAATTTAAAACGCATCAACCACGTGTGTAGCCGTGATGGTCTCTTCTCGGGGGAGTCCGGGAAGTGAACACAGTTTTGGGATATGTTTGACGTAAGTAGGAGTTCAGGATCACTTCTTGATCATTGCTAGCTTCACGAACGTTCCTTTTGCTCTGTTCTCGCTCTTATTTGTGTATGTTAGCCACCATATATGCTTAGTCGCTGCTGCAGCCTCACCACTTTACCCCTTCCTTTCCCTTTAAGCTTTGCTAGTCTTGATACCCATGGTAATGGGATTGCTGAGTCCTCGTGGCTCACAGATTACTACAACAACAGTTGCAGGTACAGGTTTCGTGATGATCTTGACGCGAGAGCGATGCTTGCTTGTTTTGGAGTTCTTCTGCTTCTTCTTCTATCAGGGGATAGGTTCCAGGTCGGCAGCCTGGGCTAGCAGGATGGATGTCGTTTGAGTTTCTGTTTGTGTTTCATCCGTAGTCTGATGGTGCTCTTATGTATGATGATGTTGTACTTGTTTGGCATTGTATGCCTTTTGTATGTATCCCCATCTATTATGTAATGTTGATGTAATGATATCCACCTTGCAAAGCGTTTCAATATGCGGTTCTATCCTTGGTGGGACCTTCGAGTCTCTTTAGGATAGTATCGCATATTGGGCGTGATAATAACACACTTTCGAACCAAATAGTTTTAAACGCCTCCCTGAGGCGAAAACAGAATCTCCGAGCCACCTCTTCACACTTGGGCGTCGCCACCACTCGCCGACGGAACCTCGTCGCCAGGCGCGTCGCTTGTCCCACCGGCTTCGCTTGGAGGGCCAACCACCATGTACTTGTTCAGCATGGCGTCCATGAAGCTCTTCACAGCAGTAGCAGCAGCATCCCGGGAGTCGGTGTTCACCGGAGCAAGGAAGGAGGAGAGGTTTGAAGTTGGCATCCTAGACATAAAGATGGCGGAAGACGCACATCAAAGCCGAGGAAGAAAGTGAGTGTGCCTCGCCTTCTACCAGGGACGTAAACCCGTCGACGACATCTTTGAGCACAGGCACGACTTCAGGAAGCAGTGCAGCAGGGATCTCCCTTGGGGTTGTCACAACCACCTTTCCCGAGGGACCGTCTCCAAAGAGTGCCTTCTGGGCCTTGTGGAAGCGTGCCTCAAGAGAGGAGAGGGTGTCGCGCTCCATGGTGGCCGCCTTCTTTGCCTCGTTCAGGGCCGCTTGGGCTGCCTCCTCTTCCTCCTTCAACTTCGTTAGGTGGTCCCGCTCTTCAGCCTGCTTTAAGGCCGTCTCCTTCACCTCAGCGTCCCGGCCGGCGACGACAGCTTCCCGGGCCTTCAGCTTCTCCTCACGCTCCTGAAGCTCGCTGGCCTGGGTGGCCTTCTGGTCCTGGAGGGTCTTTAGATCTGCCTCCGCTGCACGACACCAGTTCTCAGCTTATGTGGCCTCCTTCCGTGCCAAGTCACGCGCCGTGGCGGCCACCCAAAGTGCCTTCTGGTCCTCCTCCGCAGAGTCTGAGGCCGCGCGAACAGGCGTGTCGGCCTTGAGACAACTAGAGATCAACCCCAGGCGTCCTTGCACCGAACAACAATCCGGGCCCTGAAGCTCGTCCTAGAGGAGGTCCAGCGCCGCTCTCGCCTCTTCCATGGGTCCCGGAGCTAGCAGGAACACCCTGGCTTGGCCACGCACTGGGCAAGGGAGGAGACGCCCTCGGCACCAAGGCAGAAGAAACCTCATCCTCATGAAGGACCAGGGGCTCCGGAGGCTGATTGCCCCCAGCAGTCGCGACAAGGCAGGGGGCTGGAGGAGTCAGGCCTGCCGAGGGCATCGGCACCTCCTGAGCACGGGCATCCACGTCCTCCGGAGCTGGCGATACCCCTGGGCTGCGAGGGCTGAGGCGTTCTTCTTCACCAGAGCTGTGGGGGCCAGTCCATCGCTTGCAGCCATGGCAACCTCCGTGCCCTCCTTCTGCTTCTTCGGCGGCTGCTGCCTAACGATAGGAGAATACGCTTAGCACCACTTCAATAACCAACAAGCAAGGATAAGGGAGAAAGTTACTGGTCAACGAAGGCGTAGTACCTCTTCATGCTCAGCAGCGGGCGTTGAGGCGGAGCATCTGGCGTCGAGCCCTTGGGAGTAGGAGAGCTTGCGGTTTGCGCCACCTGGGACGACGTTGGCGAAGGAGGGCTGCTATCTGGAGAAATCACCGCGGACATGCTCTGCTTCGTAACCGCTTGCTTGTGCTTCTTCAAGGAGGCCACCGCTGACCTCGTGGTGACCCCTGGAGGGCGCGGCACCTCCACCACCGGAGGCTCACCGTCATCATCGTTGTCAGGCAGATCGCACATGAGCTCCCCTTGATTCGGGGCAGAGGATTCGTCCATGACATCATCCTCGGTGTCCTCGGAGGATTGGCCATCGGAGAAGAGGAGCAACAAGGTAGTGGGCGGCAAGGAAGACCCCAGCCGCACAAACCCAAGATCGTCGAAGACAGGCATGGCCGCGACGACCTCCTCGGTGTCGTCACGGTCGTACAGCGGGAGCCAGCCTTCCGGAGGATCGCTTGGGTCCCTTCCCGCCAGGTAGGTCAGCACCTTGTTCAACTCCTCCTCGAGAAGGGGGTCTCGGCATAGGAGGATCTTGTCATCGTCGCTGCCAAGCTTCCACAAAGGACGAGGGCGGGCTTGAAGCGGCACAACGCGCTACTTCAGGAACTCCCTGATGAGCATGGCCCCCGTCAGCTTCACGTCCTTCGGCACGAACAGCGTCAGGGCAGGGTCGGTGATCTTCTCAGAATTCCGCCACTTGTTAGAAAGAGGAAACACGGCGTCCTCCACCTTCTTCTTGGCGCGGGAGATTGTGTTGCCACCCCGCGCAGTGACGAAGCCGATGCACCCGACCGGGTTGCCCCCGGTCTTGCGAAGATAAAAGAAATGGCGGAACAGGGCAACGGAGGGTAGCATCCCCATGAACGCCTCACAGTAGAAGGCGAAGGGGGATAGAAGGAGGATGGAGTTGGCATGGATGTGAAGCAAATGGAGCCCATAGTGGTGAAGGATGGCGAAGAAGAAAGGGGAAAACGGAGGTACCAGCCCGGAGTAGACGCTGTGCATGAAGAAGGGGAAGAAGTTGCTGCCCACGGGCTCCGGGACAGCGGTGGCGACCGGGGAGAAGGTCCAGACGATGCTCCTCCTGACGGGCCACCAGGCAGAAGATTTGGAGGAGAATGGGCACATCTGGTGAGCTCTTCCGCTGTGGGGAGAAGGGGATCTGGAGCAAGATGAAGAACGAGCGCTGAAGGCCTAGCGGCAGGCGGCACCCCTTTTTGTGAGACTCGAGTAGTTGCCGAGGTAGCGTGGGGAAATGGAGTCGCCCACGTCGAATCAATCGCCACACATCATCAGGGCCACAGGCGGTTAGGGCCCGCGGCACTCCGCACTTGCCCTTTGGGTTCGCCTGGAAGCCAAGTCCGAGCGCGCCTTGGGCCCACGGGCTACTGTTGGCGTCCTGGACTTGGGGGTATCCAGTCCTGCCTACATGCGGCCCACCATGTGGCTCCATCGACGGCTGGTACGGCCCAGCTTCAACAATGACACAGCAAGAACCTCGCGAGGGGCCAACCCTCGCGAGGCAGACAACGCCAAGACCCCTGAAGGAGTTTTCCACCTCAGGAGGGCTCCAGAGGGGCGGAGAGATCTATGCAACTACCTGATGAGGCTCAGTTGACGTGAGCCATGACGACCAAGGCCAGGCGGGCGCAGAGCACATGTTTCCTCTTTGGTGCAAGGGAGGCAAGCCACAGGCGCGGAGTCCCGAGGAATCAGCCAAAGGTTTCCATTATGGTGCAACGAGACCAAGACCGCCAGGACGGCAGGACGGAGGTCATCACCGAGCCCACCGCAATGTCACGGCCAGAGGCTTTTCGCAGGCGAAGACTACTTTTGTCAGGATAGACTGTACTACTTGTCACCTTTCAAATCCCGCTGTTGTGGAATCCCTTCCCGCTCATATTTGGGAGGAGGACCAAGGAACTATATATAGGACATAGCCACCACCATAGAAAGGGGGCGAAAACCAGAACAAGTTGAGCACCACACCAGCTCAAGAACACCTCACCTCCTGAGGCTTGTTCATCCTTTGTACTAGTTCATCCATAGCCCCTCGAGGCAATCCACCACACCACACTGGAGTAGGGTATTACACCATAACAGTGGCCCGAACCAGTATAAATCTTTCTGTCTTTGTGTCTCCGTGAGCTCTTCACGCTAGGCTAGGGAGGATCACGAGTAGGCAAGCTGGGCAGGCTGAGATCCCCGCACTCACCCCAGTGTTTGAACCTCTCATGGGTTGCCGGATCCCGAAATCCGACACATTTGATTGTAAGAAACATCTTCAAGAGTGAATAGTTCCGTTAAGGGTTCCTTTCCCTGGGCCAGCATCCAATTTTGCACATGGATAAGCTGTGGTGCGAGAAATCACATTACGCATTATAATTGGGGGCGTATATTGCAACGAGGGCAGTTCATCTCTTGTCCGCTGACCGATTATTACCTTAAGAACGCTAGCTTTCGGCTTCACCCGTCTGAGGTACAAGTCCGGATAAACCGGCTGTAACAATCGCAGAGGTGCTCCCTTCATGCCCTAGGCGAAAAAGTCGGAACATAGGGCATAAGCACAGGAGCCAGGCAACCTAGCTTGGCAAAAACTTAAGTCATAAAGGTGCATATAATGGCGAAGACAAGGCACATATGAGTAGACAACACATATATATGGTGAGCTTGACGCTCCAAAATAATAATCATAATAAGCTTCTGTGAAAAGGAGCCCCGGGTATTATGTGGTATGTACATTTAATGATGTATGTCCCTCGAGTGTGCGGTTTATCTGAACACTGGTAGAAGTCGTACAAAAAACGAAAAAGAGAGAAAAAAGAATGAGAGGGAGAAAAGAAAAGACGAAAAAAATTATAAGTGTGAACTTAGGCGTAGAATCTTCGGAGCCGAGCAGCGTTCCATGGGTTTGGTTCCAAACGATTATCCGAAGCGTTGCGAAGGCGATAGGATCCTCAAGTGAGAACATCATCTATGATAAAGGGACCCTCCCATTTGGGCTTGAGCTTGTCCTTTTTATTCTCTGCTAGGCGCAGGACGAGTTCACCTACATTATAAATATTTGCCCGTACTTCCCTACTTTGATATCGCCGAGCTTGCTGTTGGTAAAATGTAGAATGGGATTTCGCGACACCGTGCTCCTCCTCCAAGCCATCCAGATCGTCCTGCCGGTCGAGCTCGGCCTCTCTCTCTTCATACATGCGCACTCGAGGTGAGTCATGAATAATGTCGAAAGGCAATACTGCCTCGGCGCCGTACACCATGAAAAAAGGTGTGTATCCGGACGTGTGATTAGGCGTGGTACGCAGCCCCCAGAGTATAGAATCGAGTTCTTCAACCCAGTGCTTGTCTGATTCACGCAAGGATCACACTAGTCTGGGTTTAATGATGCTCACTATTAAGCCGTTAGCCCGTTCGACCTGACCATTTGTCTGAGGGTGATATATGAAGGCATAATCGAGCTTGATGCCCAAATTAGCGCACCAGGTTTTCACCTCATCTGCCGTAAAGTTAGAACCGTTGTCAGTAATGATACTATGCGGGACACCATAACAGTGCACAACACCGGATATGAAGTCTATAACCGGTCCAACTTCGGCCGTTTTGACTGGTTTGGCTTCTATCCACTTAGTGAACTTGTCGACCATAACCAGTAAATATTTCTTCTTATGGATTCACCCTTTAAGGGGTCTGACCATGTCAAGCCCCCAGACCTCAAAAGGCCACGTAACGGGGATTGTTCGTAAGGCTGTGGGCGGCATACGACTTTGATTTGCAAAAAGCTGGCATCCAACGCATCGCTGCACGAGGTCTTGTGCGTCTGCTCGGGCCGTGGGCCAAAAGAAATCCGTACGGAAGGCCTTACTTACAAGGGCCTGAGCTGCGGCGTGCTGTCCACCAAGACCGGCGTGTATTTTAGCCAAGAGCCGTCGTCCTTCTTCTTCGGAGATACACCTTTGGGGTACTCCGGTGGTACTTTTCTTGTATAGTTCCCCCTCATGGACTTTGTAGGCCTTCGAGCGTCGAACAATGCGACGGGCCTCCGTCTGGTCATCAGGGAGCGGTTACAACCATGATTTCATGAGCCGATGGTGTTACATCGGTGCCCGAACCCCAGACGATATCGAGACTGTGTTTGGAATCTGGGGGTATGATCGGTTCTGGAATGGTGTTGCCGCTATCGTCCTAGCACACGACGGATGGCTTGAAAAGCCCCTCCACAAAGGTGTTAGGCGGGACGAGGTCGTGCTTGGCGCCCATGCGGGCAAGTATGTCTGCAGCTTAATTACTCTCTCGAGCCACATGATGAAACTCGAGCCCTTCAAACCGAGCTAATATTTTGAGTACGACATTGCGGTAAGCCGCCATCTTCGAATCTTTTGCGTCAAACTCTCCGTTTATCTGAGATATTGCGAAGTTTGAGTCCCCGCGTACGTCGAGGCGTTGTATGCCCATGGAGAGGGCCATCCGGAGACCATGTAATAGGGCCTCGTATTCGGCTGCATTGTTAGAGTCTGTATACAGTATTTGAAGCACATAACGGATTGTATCTCCCATGGGGGATGTCAAGATAACACCAGACCCCAATTCGGCTAACATTTTAGAGCCGTCGAAATGCATCACCCAGTTGGATATGTGCCGTATTATTTAGGGATTTCAGCCTCTGTCCATTTGGCGACGAAGTCAGCTGACATCTGAGATTTGATAGCTCGGCATGGTTTGTAAATTATTTCGATTGGTAAGATCTTGATGGCCCATTTGGCAATCCGACCGGTGGCGTCCTGATTGTTTATAATGTCGTTAAGTCGTACTTTGGAAGCCAGCGTGATCGAGCACTCTTGAAAGTAGTGCCTCAGCTTGTAGGATGCCATAAATACCACCTATGCTATCTTTTGATAATGCGGGTATCGGGATTTGCTTGGTGTAAGGACCGTTGATACATAATATAGTAGCTTTTGAAGTGGGAATTTATGTCCCTCCTCATCTCGTTCGACGACGAGCACCACACTCACCACCCGGTGAGTTGCAGATATGTAGAGCAGCATTGGTTCGCCGACGTTTGGTGGTGCCAGGATTGGGTTGCTTGCTAATAGAGCTTTTATTTCTTCCAGTCTGGCTGTTGTGGCGTCCGTCCACACGAAGTTGTCAGTGCGGCGGAGCAAGCGATATAATGGCAACGCCTTTTCCCCTAGTCTGGAGATAAACCAACTTAAAGTTGCCACGCACCCGGCTAATTTTTGGACCTGCTTGAGGTCTGTTGGTGTTGCCAACTGTGACAAGGCTCGGATTTTAGCGGGGTTTGCTTCAATTCCTCTATTGGAGACAATGAACCAAAGCAGCTTTCTGGCTGGAACGCCGAAAACACATTGTTTTGGATTGTGCCATATGTCATATGCTCAGAGGTTGTCGAATGTAATGCGTAAGTCATCTACCAATGAATCAACATGTTTGGTTTTGATGACTACGTCATCTACATATGCCTCCACAGTTTTGCCAATCTGCTTTTCCAGGCATGTTTGAATATTGCACTGGTAGGTTGCGTCGGCATTCTTGAGCCCGAAAAGCATAGTATTGAAGCAAAAAGGCCCATACATAGTGATTAACGCCGTGGCAGCTTGGTAGAATTCTTTCATCTTAATTTGATGGTATCCGGAGTTTGCATCAAGGAAGCACAAGGAATCGTGTTTTGCGGTTGCTCAATAATCTGGTCAATTCGAGGTAGTGGGAAGGGGTCCTTAGGGCAAGCCTTAATAAGGTCTTTGAAGTCGACACATAGGCGCCAAGATTTATCCTTCTTGGGTACCATCACCAGGTTTGCTAGCCAGTCCGGATGTTTGATCTCTCTTATAAACCCGGCTTGGAGTAGCTTGGCGAGCTCCTCCCCCATAGCCGCTGTTTGGGTTCGGAGAATTGGCACAGAGTTTGCTTGACTAGTTTGTATCCTTTCAATATATTGAGACTATGCTCGGCCAGTCTTTGTGGGATACCTGGCATATCTGAAGGGTGCCAGGCAAAAATGTCCCAGTTCTCACACAAGAATGCGCGTAATGAGGCATCGAATGTTGGATCTAGTTGTGCCCCAATGGAAGCTGTTTTCTTGGGACCCATCTGGTGGACTTGAAATTTGACTACTTCGTCTGCTGGCTTGAAGGAAGTAGATTTGGGTCTCTTATTGAGGATTACATCGTCCCTATCTATTATAGAATGTAGAGTGGCCAATTCCTCGGTCGCGAGGGCCTCAGATAATGCATCAAGGGCCAGAGAGGCAGTTTTCTTTTCGGCGTGGAGTGCTATGTCCGGATCACTAGTGACAGTGATAATTCCATTGGGACCAGGCATTTTGAGCTTCATATACCCGTAATGGGGTACAACTTGGAAGCGTGTGAATGCGTCTCGCCCTAGCAAAGCATGATACCCGTTGTTGAATGGTGCAACATGGAAGAGTAACTCTTCGGACCTGTAGTTCTCCGGCGTGCCGAATACCACGTCGAGTTTGATTTTTCCCGAGCATCTGGCTTCTCAACTAGGGATAATACCGGGAAAGGTTGTGTTACTTTGCTCAGTGTGACTCATGTCCATTTGCATTTTATTGAGCCTGTCCTCATAAATGAGGTTCAGTCCGCTACCGCCGTCCATGAGCACTTTAGTGAGCCGAAAACCGTCTACGATTGGGTTTAGGACCAGAGTGGCTTGTGCTCGGACTGGGCGGCCTCTTGGTTCGTCATCGGCGTTGAAAGTGATCGTCGTGTCGTTCCAAGGATTTACTGCTGCCACGTGGCAGACTTCGGCGAGGTCGCGGAGCACCCTTTTGCGCCGATTATTTGAAGAAAAGGTCTCGAAGAACGTGAATACTTTGGGATCATTGTCCTCCAGAGAGTAGATCTCTGGAGTGTTGTTAGTGAGGATACCCTCGCTGCTCTTGGCCACCTGCCGGAGTATCCAACATGCTCGAATGCTATGCATTGGTTCGTTGTCCGGCGTCATGTGAATTTTATAGGGCTTGTCGAGCCATTCCTCGAGGACAGTTATATGCCCCATAACGGGTTTACTTTTCTTGTCCACGGGATGATGATTGGGTGCTCCGCGGGCGTGCATCCTCTTTGCCCATCCGGGGGATGCCCTAAATGCCTGCGGTTCCCAATGGGCTGTGTGGGTTTTCCAGGCGCTTTCCATTGTGCAGTACTTCTGTACTACGTGTGCCAGATTGGCAAAGTGCGGTACGCGATGGTGGTTGAGGGCGTTAAGGATTCTCTCATCCCTGCAATTGTTGCAAAATACCGAGATTGTGTCATCGTCACAACAATCCTTGATCTTGTTTTTAACAAGTAGGAATCTAGCCCAAAAGTGGTGGACTGTTTCCTGAGGCTGCTGCCGCACATACATTAAGTCGCACATGTCCGGAGGACCGGATTTTCTTGGGGAATATTACTTGTGGTGGGTGGGCAGGTTCAAATCTGAACCCTGACCCACTGAGAAGTCCAGATTCTGAAGAATTTCCAAGGTTACAGGCCTGGGCTCCGGAGCATCCACCGCATTTTTAGGCTCTGTGCCTGATTCCATGTTCGGAGGACAAGAAGTGTCTTCCAAAGGATGGGAGTCCGGTTCTCCGAGCTCGGAAACCCGAACATACTTTGTTCTTAATGTAGGAGAAGAGTTATTGTCGGCTTGTTCCTCCATGATTGCCACATGATGGGTGATTGGCAGAGATCTGATTTCTCTCTGATTTGGTTTAAGCCCAATCCGATCATAGCCGGTTGCGACCCCCAAGGCGGCGATGCGATCTAGCAGTTCGTTTAAGGCCGATACATCTGTCGGATCCATCTTGTCGGAGTATTCAGGGCCGATGTGGAGGCGATTTTTGGTGACGAGTTGGGCTGCTTTTGGCTTAACGGCCGGGCAAGCGCCCATGATGAAGCTACCGAGCCAAAGGGTTTGCCCTAAAACTGGGGCTTCTCCGAAAGTGATGATGTCCTTGATGACAAGGAGAGCCATCAATCCTTCTATCGACGGCACAGAGGAACTCTCAATGAAAGCACCAATATCGGTGTCAAAACTGGCAGATCTTGGGTAGGGGGTCCTGAACTATGCGTCTAAGGATCGACGGTAATAGGAAGCAGGGGACACGATGTTTACCCAGGTTCGGGCCCTCTTAATGGAGGTAATACCCTACTTCCTGCTTGATTGACTTTGATGAGTATAGGGGTTACAAGAGTTATTCTACCTCGAGATCTTAATGGCTAAAACCCTAGATGTCTAGCATGTATGATTGTTATCGCCCCTAGGGACTAAACCCTCTGGTTTATATAGGCACCGGAGGGGACTAGGGTTGTACAAAGTTGGTTTACAGAGGAAGGAAAATACACATCAGGACGCGAAGCTTGGTGTCCACGCAAAGGAGTGTCCCATCCGGACACGAGAGAAGGCCTTCGATTATGTATCTTCACGGTCCGTCAGTCCGACCCATGTCACATAGGATGGCTCTCCGGGGACCCCATAATCTAGGACTCCCTCAATGACAACCAACCCGCAAATAATGACCACAAGCGTAAATTCGAGCCTAAGAAAGATGGACAGCCAGTGCAGAAGGCCCGTACCTGGCAACAGACCCAAGTGGAGTACAGACCAAATTGGCAGCATAATGTGAACAAGACCACTACTCAAGTCAAGAATGCCGTGACCAATAAAATGCGCGAAGAGTGACAGTGCACGACCTCCTGCTTTAATTGTGGACCAATCGGACATTATGCCAGACAGTGTCCCAAGAAGTCAAATACCCCGTTTCGGCCGCAAGTCAACAACATGGGGCCATACCCTGTCCAGAAGACCGTCCAATGGCAAGTCCATCACCTCTCCACAGATGAATCCGAGGAAAACCCCGAAGTCGTCATTGGTGTGTTTCCTGTTAATAACATACCTGCAATAATTTTATTTGACTCTGGGCTTCCCACTCTTTTGTTTCTCGAAGTTTTGTTGCCCAAAACAAATTTCCTTGCTCGATTTTGGGAAAAAGTATGATGGTTCAATCCCCGGGATCCGTGCTCAAAAGCAATCTGGTCTACAAAAATTTGGAAATTGATATCAAGGGAGTCCGTTTTCCAACTGCTTTGATAGTCATCGAGTCTGCCAAGTTGGATGTTATTTTGGGAATGAACTGGTTCACCCAATATCAAGTGTGCAGAAACTGTGCGACCTGAGAAGTCACCTTGACAAGTCAGGAAGGGCAATCCATAAAATTCTATGCCCGTAGAAGTATACCCAAGAGAGAACTGGTCTTCACCGTTGTAGCTGAAGAATTGAATTTAATTCCTGTGGTCAGTGAATTTCCCGATGTATTCCCAGAGGAATTACCAGGAATGCCACCAGACCGAGAACTTGAGTTTGCAATTGATCTTGTGCCAAGGACAGCACCATTATACAAGAAGTATTATCGGATGCCTTCATCCAAACTCGTTGAAGTAAAGAAACAACTTGATGAGATGCTTCAGAAAGGATATGTCCGCCCAAGCTTGTCACCATGGGGATCACCCGCAATATTTGTGGACAAGAAAGACGACAGTCTTAGAATGCGTGTGGACTACCGTCGATTGAACAATGTCCCCACCAAGAAGAAATACCCGCTGCCAAGGATTGATGATTTATTTGATCAATTCAGTAGGGCAAAAGTATTTTCCAAGATTGATTTAAGGACCGGATACCAGCAGCTCAAGATCAAGAAGGAAGATATTCCTAAGACCGCATTCACTACCTGATACAGTCTCTATGAATATATTGTGATGTCTTTTGGACTCACGAATGCCCCTGCCTTTTTCACGCATATGATGAATAAGGTAGTCATGGATTTCTTGGATAAGTTTGTGGTGGTTTTCATTGATGACATTCTCATACACTCAAAAAGTGAAGAAGAGCACAAGGAACACCTCCGAGCAGTCTTACAGAGACTCCGTGAACATCAGCTATATGCAAAATTCAGCAAGTGTAAGTTTTGGCTCAAAGAAGTCAGATTTTTGGGACATGTCCTGTCAGCAGAAGGCATAGCTGTGGATCCCAGCAAGGTAAAAGACGTGCTTGATTGGGCAACACCCACGACTGTATCCAACATCCAAAGTTTTCTTGGATTAGCCGGATATTACCGCCGGTTCATCAAAGGATTTTCGAAGATTGCCAAGCCAATGACAGAGCTCCTCAAGAAGGATAAGAAGTTTGAATGGACTGAGGACTATGAGAAGAGCTTTAACGAGCTAAAAACCAGATTAACATCAGCACCGGTACTGACTCTCCCAGACATTTAACGGAGCTTTGATGTGTATGACGCCTCCAAAAAAGGTATTGGATGCGTAATCATGCAAGATGACAAGGTGGTAGCCTACGCATCTCGCTAGCTATGACCCCACGAAGGAAATTATCCTGCGCATGATCTGGAGTTGGCCACTCTTGTGCACTCACTAAAAATTTGGAGACATTACCTCATTGGAAAAAGATGTCAGATATTTACCGACCATAAGTCAAATATATATATACTCAACCAGATTTAAACCTTTGACAATGAAGATGGCTCGAGTTGGTCAAGGGCTATGATCTGGGAATAAATTACCATCCGGGAAAAGCTAACATGGTTGCTGATGCGCTCAGTCGCAAGCCTGCCAGTTTAAATGCCATGATGGAGTCCTTGCCTCCCGAACTCCAACAAGAGATTGCCATCTTGACATGGTAATTCTAGACGCTGGCCTTACAAATATGTTGGAAGTAACTCCTACTCTCGAGAATGAGATTCGCATGGCCCAGGCTGACGACCCAATTCTACAAGGCCATCTCAGGTGCCTACAAGAAGGCAAGACTCAGGATTTCTATAAGGACTCACAAGGTACACTCAGGTTTCAAGGACAAATATGTGTACCTAAGAAAGCAGATTTGAGAAAGAAAATTTTGGCAGAAGCACACGAATCCTCGTATTCAATACACCTCGGAGGTACCTAAATATACTAAAACCTTCGACAGATATTTTGGTGGGATGGAATGAAAACGGACATCGCATATTTTGTCGCTTGTTGTGATATATGCTACAAAGTAAAGGCGGAACACTAGAAACCCGTCGGACTCCTCCAACCCCTACCCGTCTCGCAATGGAAATGGGATGATGTCTACATGGACTTTGTCACCGGTCTACCCAGGACTCACCGAGGCAATGATGCAGTATGGGTCATAGTTGACGCGTTGACTAAAGTGGCTCATTTTATTCCAATCTGCACCACATACAAATCTGATCAACTTGCACAATTATATGTGTCCCGGATTGTCAGCCTGCATGGAGTGCCAAGGACAATCACTTCAGACCGAGGTTCACTCTTTACCTCCACCTTCTGGTCCCGACTCCATCAAGCTTTGGGGTCCGCCTTCAAATACAGCCCAGCCTATCACCCGCAGACAGATGGTCAGACTGAGCGGGTAAATCAAATCCTTGAAGACATGCTTCGAGCATGTGCTTTAGCCCATGGACCCAAGTGGGAAGATTGTTTGCCATATGCGGAATTCTCATACAACAACAGTTTCTAGACCAGTCTGAAGATGTCACCGTATGAAGGTTTGTATGACCGTAAGTGACGCACTACATTAAAGTGGTCCCAAACCGGCAACAACTGTATTTTGAGAACTAATTTAATAGTGGAGGCAGAAAAGCAACTCAAGGAAATCCGATATAGACTGCAGTTGGCTAAGTCACGACAAAAGAGTTATTATGATGTCAAACACCGGCAAGTCAGTTTTGAGCCCGGAGAACATGTGTATCTCCAAGTCACACCCATGAAGGGGATCAAGAGATTTCATACCCGAGGCAAATTGGCACCAAGATATATTGGTCCGTTCCCGGTCGTGACCAGAGTGGGCACAGTTGCTTATCAGTTGGAATTGACACCGGAATTGTTGGAAGTACATAATGTGTTCCATGTCTCACAGCTGAGAATGTGTATTTCACTACCCAAGAAAAGGACTGATATGTCAGAAATTGAGCTTGCCAAGGATTTAACCTATGAGGAGAGACCGTTTAGAATATTGGATGAGGCAGAAAGGGTCACACACAGTAAGGCGATCAAGTTTTATAAGGTTCAGTGGGAGCATCACACCGAGGAGGAAGCAACCTGGGAAAGAGAGGATTTTTTTAAGGAAAATCTATCCAGAATTGTTTTCCCAAGAAACCGAATCTCGAGGACGAGATTCATCCTAAGTGGGGAGGTTTGTGACAGCCTGGATTTGTCTTCTCTCTTTTTCTGGACTTTCTTTTGCCTTTGCTTTGGATTTGGAGTTTTGAATCAATTCAAATGGACTTGAGCACTTGGGCCTACCCTTAATTTTCACCCAAGTGACCCATTCACCCCTAACTCAACTTCATGTCTCTGGAAAATCCCAAAAATGACCCTAGGAATATTTTTCATAAAAGAAAAATATTCATTTTCTTCTCTAAAACTCACTTCAAAGAAGTATGCTCCAAAGCAACCCTCATTTTTATTGCTTATGAAATCCTGAGAAAATTCTCAAATATTCTGTGGACCCTAGGGCGCCTCCTTGAGCAAAAATATTGCATAACTTTTTGGAATATTTTTTCTACAGAAAATCATTTCTGTTCAAGACAGAATAGCCACTTTACACAGCAAGTATGTTTTTCCTTGATCCAATGAGGCTGCTCTTTTCTGAGCTTCATTACCTTCCTAAGAGAATGCTAAACCCCAAAGCTCAGCCCTTAACCCTTACTGAATCACTCTTAGTTAACCTCACAAGTTATTGACCAGAAACTTCCCAGGAAGTAAACCACGCATTCACAGCTCCTGGGTTCAACTCAAATCATTGGAACCACTCAAACCACTAAGGACTACATGCCAGACATGGAGTTTGAGCTTCGCGCGGCCTGATGTCATAGTTCACACGGTGACCGCGTTCGTCCAGGGTGTTGGCATGGTGCTGACACGCTCTTCAAGGCGCCCGAGCTGTTGTTGCACTCGTGCTTGCTTCCTCGACCCGTGCGCCTTGCCAAACCGCGCCACCATCATCGTCTCGACCTCTTCAATTCCTCCCTGACACTTACCGACGCCGGAGCTCACCGCAGTGAGCACGGGCACGGCGCGGCCAAGCCAACAGTGTGCCCGTGCCACTGTGCTCATCGCCTTCCAAGCTCATGTGCTCGTCTCCGCCCTTCCACAGTGCCCGCGTGAGCCGCGTCGCCTTCTCCCCCTCTTACTGATGCCGTTCATCGTTAGGTGCCGTGTCCAAAGCCTTACAGCGGAGCCCCGATCCCCTCTTCTTGCTCGCCTATAAATACGGCCCCCTCCCAACTCCTTGAGCATTGCCACTCACTCCCACAACCTCCACAAGCTCGTAGGAGGGCCGAAGCCCGGCCGGGCAGGCCTCTGGCCGCCGCCCCGACCCGAGCTCACCGGCGATTCCCTGCAGCGCCTCCACCTCATTCCACTTCCTCCCGAGCTCAACACACTCCTCAGGCGGCTTGTTGGTGGCTCACTGGTGCCGTCCAACCCCGTTGGAGCCCCTGGTGCAGCCCCACGACACCGTCGTCTCTAACTCCAGCGACCTCTGCTTTCTGTCGCCGCTGGAGAGGCCTGTTCTGACCCTGTCCGACAACCCCTAGCCATGCTATGGGTAAAGTCAGGTGCGCCTCGACCTCCTATCTCTTTCTATCCCTCTAGATGTAGCCGCCGGGCACTCCTCGCCAGAGAACGTGCCACCGACGCGCCGCCCGCCTCTGTTTCTCTCTCCCTCTCTCTTCGACTTGACAAGTGGGGCCTGTTGTCAGCCTCTCAGCCGCGCGTGAAGCGGTATGTGTGGTGGCGCATTTCTGAAGTGTGCCATCAATGTGTCCCCCATGGTTTTCTTTTATTTCAAATTTAATTTTGACCAGAACTTTGACTGGCTATAACTCCTAAACCACAAGTCGAAATGAGATGATTCTTTTTGCATTCTGGTCTTACTAGAAAGCTCTAGCAGCACACCCAAGATGAGATTTTTCTCTGCTGCCTAGATTTTCTGGTAATTTTCAGAAGTGTTCTTCATATTTTTTCATTTTAATTATTTTCAGCAGGAGAAGCTTGTCTTGAAGAGATCCAGGAGGAGTGTGAAGCTCCTCTGAACTAAGGCAAGTCACACAAACATTTTCATGGTGTATTTGTAGTATCCATGATTTTTCAACTTGAATATAAGTTATTTCTTGCATATAGTTATTTAATGAATAATGCTTGTGTTAGTTATTTTGTCGTGAGTAAGATGCTTAGTTTACAGAAGTGAGTACTTGAACTAGTGAGATCTAGCATGAGCAGTTTGAATATGTGTTTTTGCTATGACTATGGTATGACTAGCACTGGTATTATTTTTCATATGTGCATGATGAGTTTCTTATGGTAAATGATAAACTAAAAAATGATGAGTGCAAATAACCAGTGAAAAAGAATCGGCAAAGTTTAGTGATGATTTGTGCAGAGTAAAACTTTTGGTGAGGTTGATCTGTTAATTTAGGTGATATGTGATGCATGTCGTATGGTTGCATGAGTATGGCATATGGTGACTCGAGCATTTTATTTCAAGTTAAACCCGATGTTAATTGAACTTGAACATAAAGTTGATCGGGTCATGGTGCCCCTAAATCGGGCTGACCAGTGCAACCACATTTGACTTTATGGGAAGGCCTTTAGTCGGTCCGTTGTCATGCCTCTTGTCGGTGCCTCCAACGAGGGAAGGTTATGGGTGTGCGTTACCCTGGCCCGATAAGCGTACATAACCTTGTGTGCCCGTTGTTGTTATGATACCTTGTCCCCGTTTGGCACCGTTTTTGTTTTTCCACGATGATGGCTGTTTTTGCCACGACGGTGGCTGTGATGCCTTTGGTAGGAACGGGGCCACCCATGACTTAGCCCATTGGGGAGTTGGTCGGAGTGGCCGAAAGAGTAGGGGAGTTCTGTTGGAATGCCATTGGTCCACCCGAATGGGAGTGCGATGCCATGGGTTCCTTGGTGTGGGTACAGTGTGCTACCTCTTCCAAGTGTATTAAAACTATCTATAGCCGTGCCCGCGGATAAGGTCCCAATTCGTAAGTAAGTCACACCATGGATCAAGTTTTATAAAGTAATCTTGCACACTAAGCTATTTTCATGGCACTGGTTAATTTATGATGATGTCAGTGAGACTGGCCATGGCTTGAACCGAGTGTGGTTCCATTTGTGATCCGTGAATGATCACCATTTGGTTACGAGGAAACCTGTTGGTAAGAGAGTCCGAGGGACTCGGTGCACAAGTTTGGTTGCATGGCATGAGTAGCATGTTATTATTTGTATTTAACTTGATTAAATGTCATGATATTGTTTGTCATTATGTTTATGCTTGTTGTGAGCTTGCAAGTACATTCAATGTACTGACCTGGTGTTTTATGCCAGATTTCAGGAAAGTTTAACTGGATCGGAGTGTTGCAGTGTCTAGATCATGTCCACATCGGTGTCCCTATGCTATGGAGTCTCGCTTCGTTGTCACTCCACTGCTGCATAGTTGTGGTGATAGAGGCCCCTTTATGTTCACTAAATAATGTACATATTGTTCAGCCGCACAAAGTGTGTCGCTTGGCGTCACTACTTGATGTAATGTCGCACTATGCTTCCGCTAGTATCAATAAAGCAGTTGTTTTCGGTACCAAGATGTTGTGTATTGCCAGAAGACGTGATCTATGGGTTAGCAATGCAAGGTAAGCCGGTCATTCTGACCCGGGGTGCCACACTGATGCATCTAGCGAAGAACTTCATTTCCACCTGGCCTGAACTGTGCCATGAGTTCATTGGGGCCTTCACGGGTGGCCACCAAAAACCAGGGTGGCCCAGCGACTTGCAGCTTCTTTAGCAGAAAGAAGGAGAGACTCTACAAAAGTACTTGTAGAGATTCAGTCGAGTTCAGAGAAACATCCCAGACAACCAACCAACAGCTGTGATATCTGCCTTCCAGTCCAACATGCGAAACCACAGGATACGTTCCAATATGAAATAACGTTCGGTTGCCCAAGACTGTGAAGGAGCTTTACACCTTGGCAGACAAGTGTGCTCGGGTGGAGGAGGGGAGGAAACTTCCTGGAGAGGAAGATTGTGTCGACATCAACTCAAAGGATGACGACAAGAGCTTGAGTAAGAAGAAGAACAAGAAGCGCAACAAAGTGCAAGGATAAGGCGGTGATGACCGTTGAGGGATCAGGCACGCCTAGTACCGGCAAGAAGGCTAAAGCTGAAGCCCCGACGAGGAGGCTGCCGCGTGCGCTGGCTGCCAGGAGGCTGCGGCTGTCGATAAAGCTGGGAAAAGTTTTGGACCATACAACAAGATTCATCGGACCAAACGCCACAATCTCCAGGAGCGTTATCAAGTTGAGCAGCTCGTCAAGAAGCAGCGGGCTGAGTATGAGAAAGCGTGATAACAAAAATGGTCAAAAAGGTACTGGCGGGAAGGGCCGGGGCGGTGCAGCGAATTGCCCCAGCAAGGCTCCTCAAAACCAAGCGAACCCCACTAGGGGCCGAGAGAAAGAGGATTGCAATGATGAAAGTGATGGAGGGAATGAAGAGGAAACCAACGAGCAGGAATTCTAGAAGGCCACTGACGCCCTGTGTATTGACGAGGTTGCATGATTGCACTCCTATCAGCGCCAACTTAAATAGTTGGCACGAGAGGTCAATGCCATGGAGCCAGTGGTGGATTCTCAGAAGCCGCTCAAGTGGTCATGCACGCCCATCATCTTTGATGAAGAGGATCACCCCGACCGCATCACTGCAGTAGCGTGCTTGCTGTTGTTGGTCTCACCAACAATCCCCAACCTCATAGTCACAAAGATGTTGGTTGACAGCGGGCTCGGGTCGAATCTGATTTCCCCAAAGGTTATCAGCAAACTCCAGATAGCAGAGGAAGAGCTTAAGGCCACTATCACATTTCAAGTAGTCAATATTGGTAGGAGTCATCCTAAGGGAACGATCATATTGCTAGTGTGTTCAGAGGGTATTTGAACTACCGGACTGAGAAGGTTGTGTTTGATGTGGTCGACCTCCCCCTGCCGTAGAACGGAATCCTTGGAAATCCGGCCCTGGCAAAGTTTATGGTGGCATCCTAGTATGCCTACAACACCTTGAAGATGCCAGGGCCAATGGGCGTCATTTCCATTCCGTCAGACAAGAAAGATGCAATTATTTGCGTGGATACGATGTCCCGGGATGCGGTCGTGATAGAGGCTGCTGAGGCCATAGTTCCCACCAAGAAAATTGAAGGAAAGAAGATGGATAACAGGCGCGTCCGCAAGGAATCCAAGAAGCATACCTATTTAGGGTGCACCACACCTGTTCATGATGTGCCGGAGAGTTCCAACAGTCCAAGGTTGCTACACCCCAAGTGAAAAAGGTCCTGGTAGGGCTGGATGGCGCTGATGGTACTTTCACTATCAGTGCCACCCTGGATGACAAATAGGTAAGCGTGCTCGTTGCCTTCCTGCGGGAGAATATCGATGTGTTTTCCCGCAAACCATCTGATATCCCCGGTGTTCCCAGGGAGGTAATCGAGGACCACCTTGCTGTCTGCCCACATGCCCGACCTGTCAAGCAGAAGGTTCATAAGCAGGCCTTGGACCGGCAACAGTTCATTGCCGAGGAGATCAACAAACTTGAGGCAGCTGGTTTGGTCAGAGGATTTGTACATCCAACATGGTTCACAAACCTAGTGGTTATTCGCAAGGCTAATGGGAAATGGATGCTTTGAATAGATTTCACGAATCTGAACAAGGCATGCCCAAAGGACCCATTCCCCTTGCCGCACATCGACCTCATTGTGGATTCAACTTCCGGGTGTGATTTGCTCTCCTTTCTGGATGCATACTCTGGATACCATCAGATCTATATGTCTTAGGAACATGAAGAAAGGACCTCATTCATCAGCCCATGTGGCACATACTAATTTGTGTGCATGCCTTTCAGGTTCAAGAGTGTCGGGTCCACTTTTGCAAGAGCAGTCTAGATTGGGTTTGAACCACAGTTCCATAGGAACATTGAACCACAGATCAACACGCATCCAAGATTTAGAAGAGACATTTGCTAATCTGCGCAAGATCAACTTGAAGCTGAACCCAGAGAAGTGTGTGTTTGGTGTTCCCTCCAGCAAGCTACTTGGTTTATTTGTGTCCCACCATGGGATCGAGGCCAACCCAGATAAGATCAAGGCCATAGAGCAGATTCAGGAACCCAAGGATGTGAGGCGTTTGATAGGATGCGTTGCTGCGCTTAGCAGGTTCATCTCCAAGTCTGTCGAGCGCGCCTTCCAGTTCTTCAAGATTTTGAAGAAGGCAGGATTCATGAAGTGGACCCCGAAAGTAGACGCAACACTACAAGATTTGAAACCCTACTTATCATCTGTGCCCACTTTGGTTGCACCCAAACCACAAGAGCTCTTGCTGCTATATCTGGCAGCGACTAATCAAGTGGTTAGCACGGCATTAGTGGCGCAGCGGGATGTAGAGGAGACAACAGCCTCAGCAAGTGTCTCGTCCATGGAAGAGAGAGAGAGAACAGCCGGCAAGGCTAGATGTGGATCAGGACATAGAGGAGCACGACAGCGGAGGCAACCCCAAGGACGCGGCAAGGAAGAAGGTGGTGCAGCGCCCAGAATACTTCGTCAGCTCCCTACTGCAGGGGGCTAGATCCAGGTATTCTGGTGTGCAAAAATTGATTTGTGGCCTTGTTATGGCCTCAAGGAAATTGCGCCACTACTTCCAAGCCCATGAGATCACGGTTGTCACCCGCTTCCCATTGCAAAGGATACTTCTTGTTGCAGAGGCTACCGGCAGGATAGTGGAATGGGCATTGGAGTTATCCTGCTTTGGCCTGAAGTTTGAAAGCACATCAATGATTCAGGGCAGGGCATTGGTAGAGTTTATTGCAAAATGGACGCCAACCCCTGATGAAGAAGTGCTAGAAATAGTTATCCCCGGCAAGGAAGCACCCAAAGAATGGATCATGTATTTCGATGGTGCCTTCTCCTTACAAGGTGTAGGTGCTGGCTTGCTTGTCGTTGCTCCCACTGGAGAGAACTTGAAGTACGTCGTCCAGATGCATTTTCCTCGGGAGAAGGCGACCAACAATATGGCAGAGTATGAAGGGCTCCTTGCCGGGCTCAGAATTTCCACAGAATTGGGGATCAAGAGGCTGATCATTCGAGGAGATTCACAACTTGTGGTGAGACAAGTCAACAAGGATTACCAAAGTCCATTGATGGAGCCATACATTAAGGAAGTGAGGAGATTGGAGGAGTGCTTTGACGGATTGCAAACGTAGCACATACCTCGTGCGGAAAACAGCATTGCTGATCATCTGTCAAAGTATGTTGCATAGAAGCTTCAGGTGGAACCAGGAACTTTTGTTCTCCATCTTACTCAACCCTCCATATCCCTTACAACAATGTCTCAAAAGAAGAGGAAATTGGACTCCGGTAAGCCTTTCCTGGTGGAGCCTCTCGGGGCTCCTGGAAAGGACCCTGCCAGAAACAACTCCCCTTTGATTGTCGGGTTGCACCCTCCTGCCAGGCCACTGGTCCCCATGGTCAAGGTATGCGCCCCCATGAATGTGGAGGTGCCGCTAGTCCTCGTTGCCGAGCCCCAGGCTCCAACTTAGGCAAGGCAAATGGTCCATTTCCTCCAAACCGGAGAACTTCCTGAAGACCAAGACGAAGTGGAAAGGGTTGCTCGGAGGGCTAGTATGTATCATTTTGTCAATGAAACACTATACAGAAGAAGGCCCAATGGTGTGTAATTGAACTGCATTTGCCAGGAAGAAGGAAAGGTACTGCTGGCAGAAATACCCAAAGGCATGTGCGGCTCCCGCATTGGATCATGGGCTTTAGTTGGGAAAGCATTCAGGCAGGGATTCTATTGGCCCACAGCCCTCCAAGATGCGGTCGAGTTAGTCAGCAAGTGTGAAGTCTGCCAGTTCCATTCCAAGAATATCCATCTGCCTTCCCAAGCACTTTAGACAATCCCTTTGTCATGGTCGTTTTCGGTCTGGGGGCTCGATATCCTCAGCCCTTCCCCGTGAGATGCCAGGGGCTTTGTATTCTTGTTCGTTGCAATCGACAAGTTAACAAAGTAGCCGGAAGTAGATGCCGTGAGGAAGGTGACTGCTCAGTCAGCTATCAAGTTCTTGAAAGGATTGGTGTGCCGCTTCGGGGTCCCTGCCCGGATCATCACCGACAACGGCACCCAGTTCATGAGACACACCTTCATGCAATATGTTCATGCCCTCAGAATCAAGATCTCATTTTCCTCTGTTGCACATGCAAGAAGCAATGGACAAGCTGAGAGGGCGAACGCTGAACTGCTGCGGTGACTCAAGATAAGAACATTTGATAAGCTGCAGAAGTGTGGCAGGCGATGGATCGATGAGCTGCCAGTGGTTCTTTGGTCCCTCACAACGACACCAAATTGAGCTACCGGGAAGACTCCCTTCTCCCTAGTCTATAGGGCAGAAGCAGTTATCCCCATGGACCTCATTATGGGTCGCCTCGAGTACTTGCCTGTGATGAAGTAGCGCAGGAACAACACCGGCATGATGATGCTATGGTTCTCGAGGAGAACCATCTACGGGCTGCTACGCGTGTTGCACGCTACCAGCAAGCCCTGTGTTGCTATCACACCCGCAGGGTTCATGCCCGGTGGTTTGAGGAAGGTGACCTTGTCCTTAGGCCTGTTTAGTCCTCCAAGGGTACAAATAAGTTGACGCCGAAGTGGGAAGGCACTTACCGGGTAGTACAAGTCACCAGACCTGGCGCAGTCCGTCTAGAGACTGGAGATGGCATTCAATTGAAAAACTCATGGAATATTTAACATCTCCACAAGTTCTACGCGTAAGGCGCGACTGTTGAGCCCTGCTCGGCAGCCACCCTTTTGTATAGGCCTTGCCTCAGTTGCATGTAACCCCTTGTACAAATCCATGGCAGACTGAGGGAGTCCTGGATTAGGGGGTATCCGGACAGCCGGACTATATACTTCGTCCGGATTATTGGAGCGTGAAGATACAAGACTCAAGACTCCGTCCCATGTCTGGATGGGACTCTCCTTTGCGTGGAAGACAAGCTTGGTGATCCGGATATTGTATTTCCTTCCTTGTAACCGACTCCATGTAAACCCTAGCTCTCTCCGGTGTCTATATAAACTGAAGAGGTTGGTCCTTAGAAGGCCGATCACAATTACAATCATAATCATCATAGGCTAGCTTCTAGGGTTTAGCCTCTATGATCTCGTGGTAGATCTACTCTTGTACTACTCATATCGTCAATATTAATAAAGCAAGAAGTAGGGTTTTACCTCCATCGAGAGGGCCCGAACCTGGGTAAACATTGTGTCCCTTGCTTCCTATTACCATCAGCCTAAGACGCACAGATCGGGACCCCCTACCCGAGATCCGCCGGTTTTGACACTGACATTGATGCTTTCATTGAGAGTTCCTCTATTTCGTCGCTGCAAGGGTTGATGGCGCCTTCAATCGTTTACAACACGGTCCAAGGCGAGGCTTTTCTCCTCGGACAGATCTTCATGTTCGGCGGCTTCGCATTGCAGGCCAATTCGCTTGGCCATCTGGAGCAGATCAACAGCTACACCCCTGGCCACCAGGTGAAGTTCGGAAACCTGAACCACATGACCAATATCTGCGGAGACTTGATCTTCAACGGAATCAGGCCTGAGCCAGGAGTGCCGAACAGTCACGATGAGCACGGCTTAGACCCACTGTCGGACAGTGCTCGGGATATTACCCCTGTAGTAGTCCCGGACCTAAATCCGGAGCAGACTGCGTGGCCCAAGGACGGGTGGATGGACCCCGCCCCGCAGGCCGCACACTCATCGGTGGTAGAGCCGAACACAGGCCTCACTTCTAAGGAAGCCTGTGACTCTGGACCCCCAGACTCATATCCGATTGTAGGTTCCAGTCCGCGCGCTCCCAAGCCCGCCGAGCCTGGTTGGGCTCCGGTAATGGAGTTTACCGCTGCGGATATATTCCAGCACTCGCCCTTTTGCGACATGCTGAACTCATTAAAGTCTCTCTCTTTGTCAGGAGGCTCTTGGCCGAACTATGTCCGACTCGAGTGGGAAGCAGGCGATGAAGGAATTCGTTGCCCACCCACCACCCACTTCATTGCCACGGTTGATGATTTAACCGACGTGCTTGACTTCGACTCCGAAGGCATCGACAGTATGGACGACGATGGAGTAGAAGATTCAGAATCTCTGGGGCACTGGACTACTACCTTGTCACACGATATATACATGGTGGACACGCCCAAGGAGGACGACAGCGACAATCCGGAAGATAAAAACCCCCGGGCAAAAGCCAAAACAACAGCGTAGACGCCGCTTAAAGTCCAGCAACAGTAAAAATAGCGACAAGAGCTCCAGAAAGATCGAACCCCAGTCAACTCCGAAGGCAACAATGACCATACGGACCCAGCGATCACTACAAAAAAAAGACACATCCGTGACATTTTGAGCCGAACGAAATTTTTTCTGTCATACATATGACACTTCTATGACGATAATTGTGACAAAACCCGGTATCATCATAGATGTGGTGGGTCCTACTTCTATGACAAAAAATCATGACAGAAAATGGGCTTTTCGTCCTGGGCAGGCCGGAGACGCAGCTGCATGACATTCTTTGGGCCGTCCATGACGGAAAAAACCGTGGTAGAAGCGAGGGGGAGGAAAATTTCGGGGAGTTGCCGGTTACGGTGGGAGAGCGATGCGCATTTCTCTCGTACAGGTACGCGCGTGTGTGCGAGGCGTTGGCTCTAACTGAACCCAAGCGAAGCGTTGGGCTCTAACTGAACCTGAGCGATTGCACTGCAGGCTATGCGTTACTGAACCCGAGCGATCGATCGATGGCTGTTAACTAAACCCAATGGAGCGATTCCTTCGCTACTGCTGCTAACTGAAGC